>NC_034184.2:73850612-73940612 GCF_002021735.2 Oncorhynchus kisutch
GCTCTATTGCTTTCTCTTTTTGTGTCTTCCTCTCTCTCTCTCTCTCTCTCTTTCTCTCTCTGTTGCTTTCTCTTTTTGTATCTACCCCTCTCTCTCTCATTCTCTGTCACCTTCTCTTTTTTATCTTCCTCTCTCTACTTCTCTCTCTCGCACAACCCCACTCTTCCTCTCTCTCCAGAGAGATTATGTTTATCTCAGCAGTCACCTGCCACAACGGGAAGCCCAAATGAGATTCAGAGGTTTTTGTCCCAATCAGCTTCCCCTATCACTCTAAATACTCTCTGGAGACACAGCTTATTACATGACATGCTCCTCAGAGTAGATAAACGGGCAGTCATGTAGCGTGTGTAGAGTGTGTGTTTGTGTGGTAGTGGGGGGGAGAGAGACAGACAGCTCAGGGCCCCTAGAATGAAAGGAGTCCACAGCCTTATTGACGTTTTAATCAAAAACAGTTAGCACAGAGTCAGTCTTGCAACAAGGGGACGGAGGCTTTGTATCAAAGCTTATTCAAAATAATACACAAGAATTGAAATGCAGACCTCACTGACATGTAATCTACCTGCTGTCACTCTGCGTGTGTGTGTTTCTGTGTCTGTAGGTGTCTTTGTGTGTCTGTGTGTGTGCATACTTGTTGAGATGCCCCCCTCTCTAGCATGTCAAGTGTATGTACAGGAGATGAAAGACTGAAGGAGAGACAGGAGACAACAGGGTTTCTAGAGGCTGGGGAGACAGGAGAAACAGGGTTTCTAGATGCTGGGGAGACAGGAGGAACAGCCTTTCTAGAGGCTGGGGAGACAGGAGACAACAGGGTTTCTAGAGGCTGGGGAGACAGGAGACAATAGCCTTTCTAGAGGCTGGGGAGACAGGAGAAACAGGGTTTCTAGAGGCTGGGGAGACAGGAGGAACAGCTTTTCTAGAGGCTGCGGAGACAGGAGAAACAGGGTTTCTAGAGGCTGGGGAGACAGGAGACAATAGCCTTTCTAGAGGCTGGGGAGACAGGAGGAACAGCTTTTCTAGAGGCTGGGGAGACAGGAGAAACAGGGTTTCTAGAGGCTGGGGAGACAGGAGAAACAGGGTTTCTAGAGACTGGGGAGACAGGAGAAAGAGTGTTTCTAGACGCTGGGGAGACAGGAGAAACAGGGTTTCTAGAGGCTGGGGAGACAGGAGAAACAGGGTATCTAGACACTGGGGAGACAGGAGAAACAGGGTTTCTAGGTGCTGGGGAGACAGGTGAAACAGGGTTTCTAGAGGCTGGGGAGACAGGAGAAACAGGGTTTCTAGACACTGGGGAGACAGGAGAAACAGGGTTTCTAGACAATGTATTAAAATGTTTGACTGACTGACTACACGGCATAGAGGCTGACTGGGTAATGCTTACTAACCCTATTGTTAATTTGTGTGTTTAAACAAATGACAGTCCACTGATTTAAGATGTAGAACTATGCTGTAATCACTGTAAACAACTGTCTTGGGAGATGCCATGGATATTTCTGCATAATTCATGCCACTTACATGTTTGGTTTCTATTTTTACGAGTCAGGTACTCTAACTAATCACACATTGAAATATGCATCCTAATGTCATTGATGGGAATTGATGTAAAATATACAGTGCCTTGCGAAAGTATTCGGCCCCCTTGAACTTTGCGACCTTTTGCCACATTTCAGGCTTCAAACATAAAGATATAAAACTGTATTTTTTTGTGAAGAATCAACAACAAGTGGGACACAATCATGAAGTGGAACGACATTTATTGGATATTTCAAACTTTTTTAACAAATCAAAAACTGAAAAATTGGGCGTGCAAAATTATTCAGCCCCTTTACTTTCAGTGCAGCAAACTCTCTCCAGAAGTTCAGTGAGGATCTCTGAATGATCCAATGTTGACCTAAATGATTAATGATCATAAATACAATCCACCTGTGTGTAATCAAGTCTCCGTATAAATGCACCTGCACTGTGATAGTCTCAGAGATCCGTTTAAAAGCGCAGAGAGCATCATGAAGAAACTCTATTCTGTTTATTTTTATCCTAAAACCCCTCCTACTTCTTGCTGATGACAAGCATACCCATAACATGATACATCCACCACAAGGCTTAAAATATGAAGAGTGGTACTCAGGGATGTGTTTTGTTGGATTTGCCCCAAACATAACACTTTGTATTCAGGACATAAAGTACATTTCTTTGAAATATTTTTTGCAGTATTACTTTAGTGCCTTATTGCAAACAGGATGCATGTTTTGGAATATTTGTATTCTGTACAGGCTTGATTATTTTCACTCTGTCAATTAGTATTATGGAGAAACTACAATGTTGTTGATCCATCCTCAGTTTTCTCCTATCAAAGCCATTAAACTCTGTAACTGTTTTCAAGTCACCATTGGCTTCATCGTAAAATCCCTGACCGGTTTCCTTCCTCTACGGCAACTGAGTAAGTAAGGACGTTTGTATCTTTGTAGTGACTGGGGGTATTGATGCACCATCCAAAGTGTAATTAATAACTTCACCCTACTCAAATGGATAGTCAATGTCTATCTACCAATAGGGTCCTTCTTTGCGAGGCATTGGAAAACCTCCCTGGTCTTTGTGTTTGAAAATGTGCTTGAAATTCACTGATCGACTGGGGGACCTTACAGATAATTGTATGTGTGGGGTACAGAGATGAGGTAGTAATAAAAAAATCATTTGAAGCACTATTATTGCACACAGAGTGAGTCTGTGCAACTTATTATGTGACTTGTTAAGCACATTTTTACTCCTGAACTTATTTAGACTTGCCATAACAAAGGGGTTGAATGCTTATTCACTCAAGACATTTCAGCTTTCAATTTTACTTTGAGGTTATGGGGGGGTATTGTGTGTAGGTCAGTGTCTCAAAATCTCAATTGAATCCATTTTAAATTCAGGCTGTAACACAAGAAAATATGGAAAAGGTCAAGGGGTGTGAATACTTTCTGTCTGCTAAATGACTCAAATGTAGGGAACAGTGTGGCATTTAGGAAGCAGCCTGTGTGTCCCGGAAGGTGACTCTGACTTCTCATTGTCACATCTGATCTTTCTCCTGAGTTGAAATGTTTAGAGAAGCATTTAGATTCACCGGAAATTCCACAACTTTAGCATCCCTGTTAAATGATTCATTGTGTACATCCTTTCCTGTGAGTAAGTTAAAAAGATGCAGTCAACAATTTCCATTTCCAAACCTGGATCTACACTACTAACTGTTAAACACACTCCATTGTTTTTTTTTTGTTGTCACAGATTTTTCATCAAACATTCATGCGTGGTTCCAATGATGTCATGCAATCCGCTTTTTACATCTCGTCTTTAATGACATTCTCAGAAAAGCATTACAACCCATCATAAATCACACAATAATAATGATGGGAGGCAGAGAGAAAATGAGAGAGAGAAAGAGTCCCCATCCCTAACCGGTCATAAATTGATCCTCTCCCGCACAGAGCGGCAGGTAGTAGGTGACAGCTGCTTAATTTGTTTTTTTTTCACCAGGCAACTTAATCCGGTAACGGGCCTTGCTGACAACAGACGCAGAAGGCGTTAGAGAGAGACAGAGAATTACACTCCCGTCGCCCGTTTGCCCAAGCACCAGTAACAACCAAGGTCACTTTAATTAACTGCCAAATTACAATTTAAATGATAATACTAATCACTCACTTTACAATAGCGAGAAGCTACTGGCTGTCATGTTAATTTAGGGCTGTGGGGGGAAATGGCAGCTACCCCCCGTCTGCCTCACAGTAGGGTTGGTGTCTGTGTGTCTGCTATTTATTTGGACTGTCTGGGATATTCTCTCTCACAAGATTTTCAATTAGACATCATGATGCGTTTGTCTCAATGTATTCCCTGTAGTAGTCAGCCAATCACTGCTGCTTCTCTCTCTTAAATCTCTGGAATTCAAATGAATGGCGCTCTCAGTTCCATTGAGGTTTCCTTAACAATATCCTCAGGCCTTTGTTAAGGGTTTTAGAGTAAATGCATTAATGCATAATTAGGATAATTGTCTGTGCTAAACATATGTTGAATGTCATTTGAGGTAACTCTCTTGGGCATACCTTCGTTCTTACGTCACTCTCTGGACTTATAGACACACTATCACAAAACAGGAAACACCTCTTTCTGCTGTGCTCTTTGTCATGAGTCCTGGTTAGCTGGATGCTGAGCAGCGCAAAGCCCGGCCAGACCAGGCCCTGGGATATGTATTCCAGCCAACCTCCACCCCATTGCTGTTACTTCCATCTGCTACAACTCACACTCTCCGTCCGCCCTCCTAAAGCTTACTCATTTACATATGGAACACAGCTCCACCAATAACAGAGCTTCTATCAATCACTTCCTAATGATGATGATTCTGAATGTAAATTCCCAACAGTGAAATAAAACTCTGGAAGCCTCTTTGGAGGGTGGTTCTGGAATATTGGGGTTCCGGAGTGTCACAACAACTGGCCACCCGTTCTGATCTCTGAATGAAACATTGCATCGTTTCCTAGATGAATTATAATGGTGGATATCTGAACTTGATTTATTATTGTAATCGTTAGCCATATGGCGCAAACTGCTCTTCTACCTCCCAACCTCTAACATTAGAAATGAGCGCAGATTACAGGGCTAGGTCATCGCAACCTTTACCACTGCGCAAATTAATCTCGGTCTGGTCAGAGGGGAGGGGGAACAGAAAAATGATTAGAATAGGATCATTTAAATCACTCCTGCATTTCTCAAAATTGTAACACACGCGCAAGGTCCAATCACTCACACAGAGAAAGACAACCCTAGAGCTTTAGCTGTTATTGAACCAAAGAAAACCCACTTTGTTTTGACTGAGATTCAAGAAACTAAATGAGATAGTGACGCCTGAAACTAGAACATTGATTAGAGGATAGGTCTACGTACAGCTGACGTTCCCCTATCTCACAGAGATCAGACTCACTGTCTTCACATGACATTCTATTAATGGAAATGGAAATCCAGTTTGGTCTTGTATCATGGTGTCTCATCTTCACCCCCCCTTCACCCCCTCCCCTCAAGACTCCTCACCACATCTAACAATTATAATAACAGTTCAAATAGGGGAAGGCATAGAAATATCATCAGGAAACATCATTATTTACACAAGCCCCATCAAGCATTTATATTACAATCTCTGTTCCCAATAATGACTTAACCACACAGCCATTGCCTCACAGCTATGTTATATTAGGTTGTATCTTCTCCTCAGGTCCGCGGGACTGTTTTCTGACACAAAGTTGATGTGTCGTGGTGATTGGCGTTGGGGAGATGACGTGCCGGGGATGGGGGCGGGGGAGCTGGTTGTGAGGGACTGACAGAGAGTTGTCAGGTTGGCTGCTCTAGGCCAGTCACCTGTCATCTCAGGTGAAGGCTGGTCACCGCTGAAGACCAGAGGCAATAGAGTGAATGAATATAACTGGATGAGCAGACAGAGAGAGAGAGAGAGAGAGAGAGAGAGAGAGAGAGAGAGAGACAGAGAGACAGAGAGACAGACCGACAGAGAGGGACTCCCTTTGTCTATACGCTGAGGAGTAGACCTTGCTGCAGTCAAATATGTCTCTTGTCTGGGTAAATGGAACCACAACGAGAGTCTCAGCATTGTACTGGAGCTCCACTTTAGGGTTTCATATGTGCTGTTCAATAGCTGATGCTGGGTACAGTTGTATACTGAACATTCTGCGTATATTGGTTGAAATGTCTAGAGTGAGAAAAATATATCAACCTTTATCATCTGGCAAAACTGCATGGCATGATGTAATTATAGCAACATGGAAAACAATACCATTTTTAACCCTGAAGTGACCTGCATCCCAAGACATAAACGCTCAATACAACATCAGCAGACTCCTAAACCAAGGATAAACTAAAAGGACTTCAACTCCTCACTGTCATCTTTGTGCCTGAGCCGGTTGACGTCTGTTCCTCCAGACAGCCATCAACAGACCTGACGGGCCGTGCAAAAAACACTCTCATTCTTACTCCCGGGGTTGATGGGAAAAGGAAAAGAGACGCTTGATGCATCTTGGAGGGTACGCACATCTCCTCAGAGCTCATCATACTGTCCTCACCATACTGTCTCACCATACTGTCCTCACCATACTGTCCTCACCATACTGTCCTCATCATATGGTCCTCACCATACTGTCATCATCATACTGTCCTCATCATATTGTCCTCACCATACTGTCCTCATCATACTGTCCTCACCATACTGTCCTCACCCTACTGTCCTCACCATACTGTTCTCACCATACTGTCCTCACCATACTGTTCTCACCATACTGTCCTCATCATATGGTCCTCACCATACTGTCCTCATCATTCTGTCCTCATCATATGGTCCTCACCATTCTGTCCTCATCATTCTGTCCTCACCATACTGTTCTCACCATACTGTCCTCACCATACTGTCCTCACCATACTGTCCTCATCATATGGTCCTCACCATACTGTCATCATCATACTGTCCTCATCATATTGTCCTCACCATACTGTCCTCATCATACTGTCCTCACCATACTGTCCTCACCCTACTGTCCTCACCATACTGTCCTCACCATACTGTTCTCACCATACTGTCCTCACCATACTGTTCTCACCATACTGTCCTCATCATATGGTCCTCAACATACTGTCCTCATCATTCTGTCCTCATCATATGGTCCTCACCATTCTGTCCTCATCATTCTGTCCTCACCATACTGTCCTCATCATATGGTCCTCACCATACTGTCCTCATCATTCTGTCCTCACCATACTGTCCTCACCATACTGTCCTCATCATATGGTCCTCACCATACTGTCCTCATCATTCTGTCCTCACCATACTGTCCTCACCATACTGTCCTCACCATACTGTCCTCATCATATGGTCCTCAGCATACTGTCCTCATCATTCTGTCCTCACCATACTGTCCTCACCATACTGTCCTCATAATATGGTCCTCACCATACTGTTCTCACCATACTGTCCTCACCATACTGTCCTTACCATACTGTCCTCATCATACTGTCCTCATCATACGGTCCTCACCATACTGTCCTCACCATACTGTCCTCACCATACTGTCCTCATCATACTGTCCTCATCATACTGTCCTCACCATACTGTCCTCATCATTCTGTCCTCACCATACTGTCCTCACCATACTGTCCTCATCATATGGTCCTCACCATACTGTCATCATCATACTGTCCTCATCATATTGTCCTCACCATACTGTCCTTACCATACTGTCCTCACCATACTGTCCTCACCATACTGTCCTCATCATACTGTCCTCACCATACTGTCCTCATCATACTGTCCTCATCATACGGTCCTCACCATACTGTCCTCACCATACTGTCCTCATCATACTGTCCTCACCATACTGTCCTCACCATACTGTCCTCACCATACTGTCCTCACCTTACTGTTCTCACCATACCGGGATAGAGGAGGGTTTTGTGGAGGAGTGGAGAGGTGGAGGAGGGGAGGAGAAGCGGAGGGGGGGTGGAGGGGTGGAGAAGCGGAGGGGGGATGGAGGGGTGGAGGCGGGGTGTTGGAGGGGTGGAAAAGTGGAGGGGGTATGAAAGGGTAGTGGTTGCGAGGAGGGGTGGAGGGGTGGAGGGGTGGAGGAGGAATGGAAGAGAGATGGAGAGGTGGAGAGGTGGAGGGATAGAGGAGGTGTGGTGGAGGGGTCGAGGTGGGATGGAGGGTGGAGAGGTGGATGAGGGATGGAGGGGTGGAGGGGGGGATGGAGGAGATATGGAGGAGGGGTGGAGGGGTGGAGGGGTGTATGTAGAGTGCCAAAGTGTGTGTTCAGAGGCCCAACCTCTTATACGGAACCCAAACCGGCTGTGCGCTTGCACCACCGTGCATAAATGTATTTTGTTCCCCCACACCAAACGCAATCACGACACACAGGTTAAAATATCAAAACAAACTCTTAACCAATTATATTAATTTAGGGACAGGTCAAAAAGCTTTTAACATTTATGGCAATTTAGCTAGTTAGCTTGCACTTGCTAGCTAATTTGCTGTTTTTGTTTGGTATTTGGTATTTTATTAGGATCCCTATTAGCTGTTGCAAAAGCAGCAGCTACTCTCCTGGGGTCCAACACAAAACATGAAACATAATACAGAACATTATTATTATTATTTTTTACTAAAGACAAACTATCTAGGTCAAATAGGGGAGAGGTGTTGTGCCGTGAGGTGTTGCTTTATCTGTTTTTTGAAACCAGGTTTGCTGTTCACTTACGCTGTATGAGATGGAAGGGAGAATTTGTTCTGGATTCGGGGACTGTGAAAAGACCCCTGGTGGCATATCTGGTGGGATAAGTGTGTCTGTCAGAGCTGTATGTAAGTTGACTATGTAAACAATTTGTGATTTTCAACACATGAATGTTTCTTATAAAAAGAAGAAGTGATGCAGTCAGTCTGTCCTCATCTCTTAACCAAGAGAGACTGACATGTATAGTATTCATATCACCAGCTGCAGCTACGTCTTTCCTTGCAGCAATCGACCACATGACTGGACAATGATCAAGATAAGACTCAACTAGAGCCTGCAGGGTTATCTTTTTGGAGTGTAGTGTCAAAAAAGCAGAGCATCTCTTTATTACGGACAGACGTTTTGTTGTTGTTGAGGCCATTTGAGAACAAGTTCTCATTTACAACTATGACCTGGCCAAGATAAAGCAAAGCAGTGTGACAAAAACAACAACACAGAGTTACACATGGAATAAACAAATGGGCAGTCAATAACACAATGGAAAAATCTGTATACAGTGTGTGAAAATGAAGTAAGGAGGTAAGGCAATAAATAGGCCAAATGTGGCAAAGTAATTACAATTTATCAATTTACACTGGAGTGATAGATCTGCAGATGAGGATGTGCAAGTAGAAATACTGGTGTTCAAAACAGCAGAAAAAAAGAAAAAAATTGGGATGGGGTAGATAGTTGTTTGGATGGGCTATTTACAGATGGGCTGTGTACAGCTGCAGCGATCGGTAAGCTGCTCTGACAGCTGACGCTTAAAGTTAGTGAGGGAGATCTCCAACTTCAGTGATTTTTGCAATTCGTTCAAGTAATTGGCAGCAGAGAACTGGAAGGAAATGCGGCCAAAGAGGTGTTGGCTTTGAGGATGACCAGTGAAATATACCTGCTGGAGCGCGTGCTGCATTTGGGTGCTGTTATCGTGACCAGTGAGCTGAGATAAGGCGGGGCTTTACCTAGCAGAGACTTGTAGATGACCTGGAGCCAGTGGGTTTGGCGACGAATATGTAGCGAGGACCAGCCAATGAGAGCCTACAGGTCGCAGTGGTGGGTAGTATATGGGGTTTTGGTGACAAAATGGATGGCACTGTGATAGACTGCATCCAATTTGCTGAGTAGAGTGTTGGGGGCTATTTTGTAAATGACATCGCCGAAGTCAAGGATCGGTAGGATAGTCAGTTTTACGAGGGTATTTTTAGCAGCATGAGTGAAGGATGCTTTGTTGCGAAATAGGAAGCCGATTCTAGATTTAACTATGGATTGGAGATGCTTAATGTGAGTCTGGAAGGAGAGTTTACAGTCTAGCCAGACACCTAGGTATTTATAGTTGTCCACATATTCTAAGTCAGAACCGTCCAGAGTAGTGATGCTAGTCGGGCGGGCGGGTGCAGGCAGCGATCGGTTGAAGAGCATGCATTTCATTTTACTAGCATTTAAGAGCAGTTGGAGGCCACAGAAGGAGTGTTGTATGGCGTTGAAGCTCATTTGGAGGTTGGTTAACACAGTGTCCAAAGAAGGGCCAGATGTATACAGAATGGTGTCATCTGCGTAGAGGTGGATGAAAGAATCACCCGCAGCAAGAGCGACATCATTGATATATACAGAGAAAAGAGTCGGCCTGAGAATAGAGCCCTGTGGCACCCCCATAGAGACTGCCAGAGGTCCGAACAACAGCACCCCCATAGAGACTGCCAGAGGTCCGGACAACAAGCCCTCCGATTTGACACACTGAACTCTATCTGAGATGTAGTTAGTGAACCAGGCGAGGCAGTCATTAGAGAAACCAAGGCTGTTGAGTCTGCCGATAAGAATACAGTGATTGACAGAGTCGAAAGTCTTGGCCAGGTCAATGAAGACGGCTGCACAGTACTGTCCAATCTTTACAACCATTGAATCTATGTGTTTTGACCATGACAGTTTACAATCTAAGGTAACGTCAAGTAATTTAGTTTCCTCAACTTGTTCAACAGCCACACCATTCATTACCAGATTCAGCTGAGGTCTAGAACTTAGGGAACGATTTGTACCAAATACAATGCTCTTAGTTTTAGAGATGTTCAGGGCCAGTTTATTACTGGCTAACCATTCCAAAACTGACTGCAACTCTTTGTTAAAGGTTTCAGTGACTTCACTAGCTGTGGTTGCTGATGCGTATATGGTTGAATCATCAACATACACCACACTTTACATGTTTGACATTAGAGAAGCTTCCATTAAAGAAAACCCTTTGAGTTCTATTAGATAGATGGCTCTGAATCCACGATATGGCAGAGGTTGAAAAGCCATAACACACAAGTTTTTTCAACAACAGGTTATGGTCAATAATGTCAAAGGCTGCACTGAAATCTAACACTACAGCTCCCACAATCTTCTTATTACCAATTTCTTTCAACC
Source organism: Oncorhynchus kisutch (assembly GCF_002021735.2). Lineage (NCBI taxonomy): Eukaryota > Metazoa > Chordata > Actinopteri > Salmoniformes > Salmonidae > Oncorhynchus > Oncorhynchus kisutch. The sequence goes on from NC_034184.2 coordinate 73,861,298, forward strand.
AATCATCAGTCATTGGTGTCAGTGCAGTACATGATGAGTGCCCTTCTCTATAAGCATGCTGAAAGTCTGTTGTTAATTAGTTTACAGAGAAATAGCATTGTATTTGGTCAAGCACAATTTTTCCAACAGTTTCCTAAGAGCTGGCAGCAAGCTTATATGTCTGCTGTTAAAACCAGTAAATGCCGCTTTACCACTCTTAGGTAGCAGAATTACTTTGGTTTCCTTCCAGGCCTGAGGACAAAGACTTTCCTCTAGGCTCAGATTAAAGATATGACAGATTGGCTATAGAGTCAGCTACCATCCTCAGTAGCTTTCCATCTAAGTTGTCAATGCCAGGAGGTTTGTCATTATTGATCGATAACAATCATTTTCCCACATCTCCCACACTAACTTTACAAAGTTCGGACTTTTATTTCATTATTAGTTTTTTTATGTATTTATACGATGGTTCATTGTTGGCATTTCCTGCCTAAGTTTGCCAACTTTGCCAATGAAGTAATCATTAAAATAATTGGCAACATCAAATGGTTTTGTGATGAATAAGCCATCTGATTGGATGAAAGATGGAGTTGAATTTGTCTTTCTGCCCATAATTTCATTTAAAGTACTCCAAAGTTGTTTCCCATCATTCTTAACATCATTGATCTTGGCTTCATAATATGTGTTCTTCTTCTTTTTGTTGAGTTTGGCCACATCATTTCTCAATTTGCAGTAAGGCAGCCAGTCAGATGTGCAGCCAGGCTTATTAGCCACTCATTTTGCCCCATCTCTTTCACCATACAGTTTTTCAATTCTTCATCAATCCGTGGAGCCCTAATAGTCCATTTCTTAACAGGTGCATGTTTATCAGTATTTGGAAGAAGCAATTTCATAAATTAATCAAGTGCAGAGTCTGGATGCTCCTTATTAATCACATCAGACCAACAAATATTTTTATCATCATCCACATAAGAGTTACAGCAAAATCTTTTGTTTGATCTCTTATGCACTATTTTAGGCCCAGCTTTTGGGACTTTGGCTTTCCTGGATATAGCCACTATATTGTGATCACTGCATCCAATGGGTATGGATACAGCTTTAGAACAAAGTTCTACAGTATTAGTAAAAATGTGATCGATACATGTGGATGATGTTGTTCCTGTAGTGTTTGTAAACACCCTGGTAGGTTGATTAATAACCTGAACCAGATTACAGGCACTGGTTACAGTAAGAAGCTTCCTCTTGAACAGACAGCTTGATGAAAACCAGTCAATATTCAGGTCCCCAAGAAAGTAGACCTCTCTGTTTACATCAGCTACACTATCAAGCATTTCACACATATTACTTAGATACTGACTGTTAGCTCTTGGTGGTCTATAGCAACATCCCAAAAGAAAGGCTTTAGATGTGCCAAGTGAACCTGCAACCACAGCACTTCAATAACAATTGACACAAGATCCTCTCTAAGCATTACAGGGATATGGCTCTGAAAATATACAGCAACACCTCCCCCATAAGCATTCCTGTCTCTTCAGTAGATTTTATTTTCTTCTCAAAAGAACGTCCTGCCAAGTCAGACTGATATGTGGGGTGAGCGCTGAGGGAGCATGTGTCCATCACAGTCAGGCTGATATGTGGCGTGAGCGCTGAGGGATAATGTGTCCATCACAGTCAGGCTGATATGAGGCGTGAGCGCTGAGGGAGCATGTGTCCATCACAGTCAGGCTGATATGAGGCGTGAGCGCTGAGGGAGCATGTGTCCATCACAGTCAGGCTGATATGAGGCGTGAGTGCTGAGGGAGCATGTGTCCATCACAGTCAGGCTGATATGTGGCGTGAGCGCTGAGGGAGCATGTATCCATCACAGTCAGGCTGATATGAGGTGTGAGCGCTGAGGCCTGCTGGGAAAGATGGAAGGATGGGATGGACGACTAACTTATACTGTAAATGTAGAGCTTAGGATGTCTCACACACACACACACACACACACACACACACACACACACACACACACACACACACACACACACACACACACACACACACACACACACACACACACACACACACACACACACACACACACACACACGGCTAAGGAAATACTGCTAAAGTGATTACATGCACATGGACTTTATGGAGCAACTGGAGACAACTTTATTTTGATACCTGTGTAGTACAGTTTGTGACATGCTCAGTAGTCACTAGTCAGACAGGGAGGCCCTGTGGCATGTAACAACATGGCTCAGTCCACAGGGCCTCCTACACAGTCCACCAGCTTGTGCTCACCTCACCTGTCTGTCTCCTTCCTGTCTTCTTCCTCTCCTGTCTGTCTCTTCACCTGTCTGTCTCCTCACCTGTCTGTCTCCTTCCTCACCTGTCTGTCTGTCTCCTCACCTGTCTGTCTCCTCTCCTGTCTGCTCACCTCACCTGTCTGTCTGTTTGTCTGTCTGTCTGTCTCCTCTCCTGTCTGTCTGTCTGCTCTCCTGTCTGTCTCCTCTCCTGTCTGCTGACCTTACCTGTCGGTCTCCTTCCTTCCACTCCTGTCTGTCTCTTCAGCTGTCTGTCTGCCTGTCTGTCTGTCTGTATGTCTGTCTGTCTGTCTGTCTGTCTTTCTCCTCACCTGACTGTCTGTCTGTCTGCTCTCATCACCTGTCTCTCTCCTCTCCTGTCTGTCTGCTCTCTTGTCTTGCTCCTTACCTGTCTGTCTCCTCTCCTGTCTCCTCACCTGTCTGTCTCCTCTTCTGTCTGTTTTCTCATCTGTCTGTTTCCTCTCCTGTCTGTCTCTTCACCTGTCTGTCTGTCTGTCTGTCTGTCTGTCTGTCTGTCTGTCTGTCTGTCTGTCTGTCTGTCTGTCTGTCTGTCTGTCTGTCTGTCTGTCTGTCTGTCTGTCTGTCTGTCTGTCTGTCTGTCTGTCTGTCTGTCTGTCTGTCTGTCTGCTCTCCTGTCTGACTCCTCACCTGTCTATCTCATCTCCTGTCTGTCTCCTCTCTTGTCTGTCTCCTCTCCTGTCTGTTCACCTGTACAGCAGCAGAAGGTCTGGGTGAGTCAGCTGACCCCCTCAGCATTCCCTGTGCCTCTGTCAAGACTACCGTACACAGCCTCACCCAGAGGCCCCCAGGGGCTCGTCAGACTGGCCTGTCAGTTATGGGCTCCGATCCGTATTCATAACTTTGTCAAAGCAACGGACATTCAATCTGTGCTTAACCTCAGTGAAGAGCATGGGAGTGTGTGTGTGTGTGTGTGTGTGTGTGTGTGTGTGTGTGTGTGTGTGTGTGTGTGTGTGTGTGTGTGTGTGTGTGTGTGTGTGCATTTATGCTGTACATGCTCTTTTCTGTCATGGCAGCAAAATGTAACCTTATATCTGATGTTGAGACTCCCAAAATATAGACAGGTGCTCCATTGTTAGTGATAATGTTTAATCTACAGTGCTGTAACCCTTGTCCCGGGGGCTCTGGGTCATGCTACCCAGTAGGTTAGATGTAGCCATGGACCTGGATTAAGGAGTGTTCTGCTTAGAGGTAGGGCCAATACAGGTGTGGTCTGTGTAGACCGTAGGTGTGTGTAGACTGTAGGTTTGTGTAGACTGTAGGTTTGTGTAGACTGTAGGCGTGTGTATACTGGAGGCGCGTGTAGACTATAGGCATGTATTCTGTAGGTCTGTGTTGACTGTAGGTGTTTTGTAGACTCTTTGTGTGTTGTAGACTGCAGGTCTGTATAGAATGTAGGTCTGTGTAGACTGTAGGTGTGTGTAGAATGTATGTATATGTAGACTGTAGGTGTGTTGTAGACTGTAAGTGTATTGTAGACTGTAGCTGTGTTGTAGACTTTAGGTCTGTGTAGAATGTAGGTCTGTGTTGACATTAGGTCTGTGTAGAAGGTAGGTCTTGTAGAATGTAGGTCTGTGCAGACTGTAGGTGTGTTGTAGACTGTAGGCGTGTGTAGATTGTAGGTGTGTTGTAGACTGTAGGTCTGTGTAGACTGTAGGTGTGTAGTATACTGTAGGTTTGTGTAGACTGTAGGTTTGTGTAGACTGTAGGTGTGTGTAGACTGTAGGCGTGTGTATACTAGAGGCATGTGAGACTGTAGGTGTGTTGTAGACTGTAGGCGTGTGTAGAATGTTGGTCTGTGTAGACTGTAAGTCTGTGTAGACCGTAGGTGTGTTGTAGACTGTAGGCGTACGTAGAATGCGGGTCTGTGTAGACTGTAGGTCTGTGTAGAATGTCGGTCTGTGTAGAATGTATGTCTGTGTAGACTATAGGTCTGTGTAGAATGTAGGAGTGTGTAGACCGTAGGTGTGTTGTAGACTGTAAGCATGTGTAGAATGTAGGTCTGTGTAGACTGTAGGTCAAATCAAATCAAATCAAATCAAATGTATTTATATAGCCCTTCGTACATCAGCTGATATCTCAAAGTGCTGTACAGAAACCCAGCCTAAAACCCCAAACAGCAAGCAATGCAGGTGTAGAAGCACGGTGGCTAGGAAAAACTCCCTAGAAAGGCCAAAACCTAGGAAGAAACCTAGAGAGGAACCAGGCTATGTGGGGTGGCCAGTCCTCTTCTGGCTGTGCCGGGTGGAGATTATAACAGAACATGGCCAAGATGTTCAAATGTTCATAAATGACCAGCATGGTCGTATAATAATAAGGCAGAACAGTTGAAACTGGAGCAGCAGCACGGTCAGATGGACTGGGGACAGCAAGGAGTCATCATGTCAGGTAGTCCTGGGGCATGGTCCTAGGGCTCAGGTCCTCCGAGAGAGAGAAAAAAAGAGAGAATTAGAGAGAGCATATGTGGGGTGGCCAGTCCTCTTCTGGCTGTGCCGGGTGGAGATTATAACAGAACATGGCCAAGATGTTCAAATGTTCATAAATGACCAGCATGTTCGAATAATAAGAAGGCAGAACAGTTGAAACTGGAGCAGCAGCACGGCCAGGTGGACTGGGGACAGCAAGGAGTCATCATGTCAGGTAATCCTGGGGCATGGTCCTAGGGCTCAGGTCCTCCGAGAGAGAGAAAGAAAGAGAGAAGGAGAGAATTAGAGAACGCACACTTAGATTCACACAGGACACCGAATAGGACAGGAGAAGTACTCCAGATATAACAAACTGACCCTAGCCCCCCGACACATAAACTACTGCAGCATAAATACTGGAGGCTGAGACAGGAGGGGTCAGGAGACACTGTGGACCCATCCGAGGACACCTCCGGACAGGGCCAAACAGGAAGGATATAACCCCACCCACTTTGCAAAAGCACAGCCCCCACACCACTAGAGGGATATCTTCAACCACCAACTTACCATCCTGAGACAGGGCCGAGTATAGCCCACAAAGATCTCCGCCATGGCACAACCCAAGGGGGGGCGCCAACCCAGACAGTATGACCACATCAGTGAATCAACCCACTCAGGTGACGCACCCCTTCCAGGGACGGCATGAGAGAGCCCCAGTAAGCCAGTGACTCAGCCCCTGTAATAGAGTTAGAGGCAGAGAATCCCAGTGGAAAGAGGGGAACCGGCCAGGCAGAGACAGCAAGGGCGGTTCGTTGCTCCAGAGCCTTTCCGTTCACCTTCCCACTCCTGGGCCAGACTACACTCAATCATATGACCCACTGAAGAGATGAGTCTTCAGTAAAGACTTAAAGGTTGAGACCGAGTTTGCGTCTCTGACATGGGTAGGCAGACCGTTCCATAAAAATGGAGCTCTATAGGAGAAAGCCCTGCCTCCAGCTGTTTGCTTAGAAATTCTATGGACAATTAGGAGGCCTGCGTCTTGTGACCGTAGCGTACGTGTAGGTATGTACGGCAGGACCAAATGCTTTGTAGGTTAGCAGTAAAACCTTGAAATCAGCCCTTGCTTTGACAGGAAGCCAGTGTAGAGAGGCTAGCACTGGAGTAATATGATAAAATTTTTGGTTCTAGTCAGGATTCTAGCAGCCGTATTTAGCACCAACTGAAGTTTATTTAGTGCTTTATCCGGGTAGCCGGAAAGTAGAGCATTGCAGTAGTCTAATCTAGAAGTGACAAAAGCATGGATTAATATTTCTGCATCATTTTTGGACAGAAAGTTTCAGATTTTTGCAATGTTACGTAGATGGAAAAAAGCTGTCCTTGAAATGGTCTTGATATGTTCTTCAAAAGAGAGATCAGGGTCCAGAGTAACGCCGAGGTCCTTCACAGTTTTATTTGAGACGACTGTACAACCATTAAGATTAATTGTCAGATTCAACAGAAAGTTTATGCTATTTAACATTTTCAGAAATGTACCATATTAACTGATCATTGTAATTGCGCACAAATTGATGTCAGACATGCACCTACCCCAATGCTCTGTGTCAGATGACTGGGATGAATGCAGGAGCAGATTTCAGGAGCAGGACACCCTCTTTGATGACTGACATAAGGGCATGTACGTGACAGGCCTATCTGGCTTATGTGATGATGATAGTCATAATGCTTCTTGACAGTGTTATAAGGTGTATTTTCTTAGTCCAAGTAAAGTGACAGAGGATGGTCATAATGCTTCTTGACAGTGTTATATATAATGTGTATTTTCATCAAGTTATTTAAAATCTGATGGAAAAAAACATGACTGTAAAGAATTCATTACAACAACAACAAAGGACTTAATTAAGAGGTAAACTTTCAAATGAAAGGAAACTTCTTGTCAGGGAAAAAATACATTTGAATAAATGTGGTTTTTGAAACTCTTATATAGATGTCATAACCAGCCACAAGATAATGCAATATATGTCACAACAGGTGTAAATATATGTGTCATAACAGTGTTATGATCATATTATGACAGTTAATGTCATGTTATGTCAGCTGTTATGACATATTATGACATGGTTATGGCCGTGACATAATGTGTTATGACGCTTGGTGTCAAGTAAAGTGTTACCCATTCATTCTACATTTTGGATTCAAATCCATTCAAGTAGTTGAATGTTGAATTGTGTAGTAATTAGCTGAGTCCTGGTCCCTGATCCCTTGGCAGGAGGTATGTTCTCATCTCCTCCCCCTTTCTCTCTATCCTGTCTATGTCCATCACACACTGCTGCAGGTGATTCTCCCTCTCCTCTGGGACCAACTACACACACATGCACACACACGCATGCACGCATGCACGCACGCACGCACACACACACACACACACACACACACACCAACTGTTCTTTAAAGGGGCGGCCCAAGTCTGTTTGCTGTGCTTGTGCCCATGGCATGTCGTTTAACACCCTAGTAATAAAGTGGCTGAAACCAGAGTGCTCATTCCCATCTAAATCTATGGGCTGGCTTTGACTGACAGCCGAGAGGGGAAGGGTGATCAAGGTGCTGACATCCTTTGGTACGTAGGGAATATGTGTTACAGATAACACCTATTAAGGATCAGGGAAGTGAATTGAATCTGGCTAAGAACACACCAGGTGAAGGTTGGCAATAGATTATTCAAAATAATGATCAAAAGGCTAAAAATATTTTGTTTATTGCTAATCAGTTACATGCTAATAATGCATTTCATGAGAAACAATGATAAGATAGTCAGACACTCTGTCATACTCCCAGATATTAAGACTCAACGAATGTTCCGGTACTCAGAGCTTTCGTCAGTGTGATGCATTGATGTCTTCTGTAACAATAAACACCATGACACAGACCTAGCCACCATTTTGTCTCTGATTGTTATCCTGACTGAGGAGCCGCTCGCTATCCGTTTATCCCCCAGCCCTACCAGCCAACTGGGTGAAGGATCTCCTGCCTGTCTCCCCACCCAAACTCCTGGTCCCATCTGCTTGCAGAGAGACACAACGTTTGTCAAAGTAGACTGCATAATGGCTTTGGCATCCTTATTATAATCTCAGCGTAATCTTCATTTGTCCACTGTTGGCAACGGGAGACTTCTGGGTTTGGGGAAATCAGGATCCCTAAGTGTCCTCGTTTCTTTCCCATTAACTCAAATCAGCCATGAACGCTCATTTAACTCCCATTTATAACAGGGATCTACTAGCATATTAGCATTCTTTTCTGAGGGGTAACGTGAACTGCAGGTTTGTTGCTTTTCTATTGTGGTAGACTACATGTCCCAGAATTCATACGGCAAAGTGAACTCACGAAATGTTCCGATTTGAAGGAACATGCCCTCAAAACATGCTATTTTATTTTATTTAACTAGGCAAGTCAGTTATGAACTAATTCTTATTTTCAATGGCGGCCTAGGAACACCGGGTTAACAGTCAGCTCGGGGATTCGATCTTGCAACCTTTCAGTTACTAGTCCAACGCTCTAAACACTAGGCTACCTGCCGCCCCAGGTAGCCTATATGAGGCTAGTATGAAAAATAAGGAAAGGCAACAAACTTCCCATTCTGTCTCTCCATTTGGCAGGGGCCCTTAGACGGCCACTACTTTGGCTGTATGTGGGTCACACCCACCGTTCCCAGCTGTTCATCCCAGTCAGCTGTGCCTTTTTCTGTGCACGCCAACATCTGCTCCACAAAAACAATTTTCAGCTTTTAGCACTCAAATGGAGGTTACACCATATGCCAGCAAGCCACTTAGATTCTGCCAGGGGAGCCGGGCCCTGCCCTGCCCGCACTCGTTGAGGCAACAATGAAGGAGAGGGGTGCTGGGAAGTGAAGGGGAACTCAGCTAGCTCTCTCCCTCTCTGTCTCTGTCTCTCTCTCTGTCTCTCTCTCTGTCTCTCTCTCTCTCTCCCCCTCCCTCCATCCTGTGCATGCTAGGGTTCGTGCTGCTACTGTGACTGCTCACTCAGGCCATCAGAGACGTGTGCCAGTGTGCGTCTGCTCAAGGTGCTTTGGCAGTGCGGCCTTTTGAATATTAATGTGCTGCCTAAACAACAGTTTGCCTGCAAGGTCTGCCACAAGGTCTGCTCAAGTTGCCGTCTTTGTGTGTGTGTGTGTGTGTGTGTGTGTGTGTGTGTGTGTGTTTAGGTAAAACACACAGTGTGTTGACTGACAGTGTCGCAGACATAATTAAATACAGATATGCTGTTTATTTTTCAGTGGTGTGATGTGAGGTTTTTATTTGTAGTGGTTTTCAGTGAGGTTTCTGTTTTCACTGATTGAATGATTATTATTGACTGTAAAAGAGTTTAGGTCACTATTCATAACAGTTTTGAAAAACACAAGTCTACCCACTGTGCAAAAACTGGTTGAATCAACGCTGTTTCAACAAAATACATCTGTGATGACGTTGAATATGGAAAACTGATTGACTTTGCAAAAAGTCATCAACGTCAGGGAATGTATCGTTTTTTTCACCCAACTTTGAACATAAATCCAATAACATTTGGCATTTGTTTGTTGATTTCACATTAGTTAACAACTCAACCAAATGTCAATCAAAACTAGATGTTGAACTGACGTCTGTGCCCAGTGGGTAATAACTATAGAATGGGATGTTTTCTTCATAGACATCTAAACTTCTCAATAGTTCCCTAATAACTTCCCTTATTAGCCATCTAGAAAGACAGAATGTATGAAATCCTGTCACTTAGCCATTTAAGACCAATAAAACAGAAGATCTGGACTGTATGGGCTGCAGTTCAGCTCAGTACCATCAAGAGGTGATAATGGACTTTTAATTAAATGTGGGAGCCTAAGGTCCCAAAATAGAGCTTACAGTTAACCAAGCAACAGCCATTTGGTGACTGTACAGACAAGAGACATTATTGTGCTGGGAGAAACAGTGGTGGTCTGCACAGCTGTAGGATGATATTAAACGAGAAGAAATGGAGAGAAATCAAATCAAATCAAATGTTATTTGTCACATGTGCCGAATACAACAGGTGCAGGCCTTACAGTGAAATGGTTACTTACAAGCCCTTAACCAACTATGCAGTTTTAACAATAATATGTGTTGAGAAAATATTAACAAAATTAAACTGAAGTAAAAAATAAATAAATACATAAAATAGAAGAAAATAGAAAAATAACAAATAATTAAAGAGCAACAATAAAATAACAGTAGCGAGGCTATATACAGCAGTTTAAACAATGGGGATGTGGGGGGGTAACCATTTGATTAGCTGTTCAGCAGTTTTATGGCTTGGGGGTGGAAGCTGTTGAGAAGCCTTTTGGACCTAAACTTGGAGCTCCGGTGCCGCTTGCTGTGCAGTAGCAAATAGTGTCACACCCTGATCTGTTTCACCTGTCTTTGTGATTGTCTCCACCCCCCTCCAGGTGTCGCCCATCTTCTCGATTATCCCCTGTGTATTTATACCTGTGTTCTCTGTTTGTCTGTTGCCAGACCGTCTTGTTTGTTCAAGTCAACCAGCGATTTGCGTCTCAGCTCCTGCTTGTTCCAGTCTCTCTTTTCTCGTCCTCCTGGTTTTGACCCTTGCCTGTCCTGACTCTGAGCCCGCCTGTCTAACCACTTTGCCTGCCCCTGACCCCGAGCCTGCTTGTCGACCTGTACCTTTACTCCCCTCTGGATTACCGACCTCTGCCTTACCCTGACCCTGAGACTGCCTGCCGCCTGTACCGTTGCCCCACCTCTGGTTACCGACCCCTGCCTGCCTTGACCTGCCTATTGCCTGTCCCTGTTGGTATATTCAACTATTTTTTCGACGTGGTCTGGGTCTTACCTTCATACCTGATAGAGAGAATAGTCTATGTCTAGGCTGGCGTCTTTGGACACTTTTAGGGCCTTCCTTTGACACTGCCTGGTATAGAGGTCCTGGTTGGCAGGAGGTTTGGCCGTAGTAATGTACTGGGCTGTAGGTACTACCCTCTGTAGTGCCTTGCGGTCGGAGGCTGAGCATTTGCCATACCAGGTGGTGATGCAACCAATGCTCTCGATGGTGTAGCTGTAGAAATCTTTGCCAAATCTTTTCAGTCTCCTGAGGGGGAGTAGGCGTTGTTGTGCCCTCTTCATGACTATCTTGGTGTGTTTGGACCATAATAGTTCATTGGTGATGTGAACACCAAGGAAGTTGAAGCTCTCAACCTGCTCCACTACAGCCTCATCGATGGGAATGTGTGTGTACTTGGCCCTCCTTTTCCTGTAGTCCACAATAATTTCCTTTGTCTTGATCACGTTGAGGGAGAGGTTGTATCCTGGCACCACATTGCCAGGTCTCTGACCTCTACTCTATAGGTTGTCTCATCGTTGTCGGTGATCAGGCCTACCACTGTTGTGTCGTCTGCAAACGTAATGATGGTGTTGTTGTCATTCCTGGCCATGCAGTGATGGGTGAACAGGGAGTACAGGAGGGGAATGAGCATGCACCCCGAAGGGGTCCCCGTGAGGATTAGCGTGGCAGATGTGTTAGTACCTACCCTTACCATCTGGGGGCGGCCCGTCAGGAAGTCCAGGATCCAGTTGCAGAGGGAGGTGTTTAGTTCCAGGATCCTTAGCTTAGTAATGAGCTTTGAGGGCACTACGGTGTTGAACGCTGAGCTGTAGTCAATGTAGTCAATTCTCACATAGGTGTTTCTTTCGTCCAGGTGTGGAAGGGCAGTGTGGAGTGCAATAGAGATTGCGTCATCTGTGGATCTATTGGGGCGGTATGCAAATTGTAGTTGATCTAGGGTTTCTGGGATAATGGTGTTGATGTGAGCAATGACCAGCCTTTCAAAGTACTTCATGGCTACAGACGTGAGTGCTACAAGTCGGTAGTCATTTAGGCAGGTTACCTTGGTGTTCTTGAGCACAGAGACTATGGTGGTCTGCTTGAAACATGTTGGTGTTACAGACTCGGTCAGGGACAGGTTGAAAATGTCAGTGAAGACACTTGCCAGTTGGTCAGCGCATGCTCTGAGTACACATCCTGGTAATCCGTTTGGCCCTGCGGCCTTGTGACTGTTGACCTGTTTCAAGGTCTTACTCACATCTGCTACGGAGAGAGTGATCATACAGTCGTCTGGAACAACTGGTACTCTCATACATGCATAAGTGCTGCTTACCTCGAAGCGTGCATAGAAGTCATTTAGCTTGTCTGGTAGGCTCATGTCACTGGGCAGCTCGCGGCTGTGCTTCCCTTTGTAGTCCGTAATAGTTTACAAGTCCTGCCACATCCGACCAGCGTCAGCGCCGGTGTTGTAGGATTCAATCTTAGTCCTGTATTGAAGCTTTGTCTGTTTGATGGTTCGTCTGAGGGTATAGCCGGATTTCTTATAAGCATCTGGGTTAGAGACACAGGGGGATGTGATGATCTGCTTATGTCTGGTTGTGTTTAAAGATGTTTTGTTGTGGTGATTTATTTTGTGGTCTTTGTTGTAACCAAGAAAAACAATAGGCCCGATTTATTTTTGTACGTTAGTGAGTCCAATCTACTTCACTGAGACTTGAACTGCAGTGTCTCCTGTCCTTGTGGGCTCTGGCAGGTGGAGGCAGGGGAAGGCAGGTGGGGGAATGTGGAGGCTGGGGGAAGCAGCTGGAGGCAGGTGAAGGCAGGTGGGGGCAGGGGAAGGCAGGTGGAGGCATGTGGAGGCAGGTAGAGTAAGGTGGAGTCAGGTGAAGGAATGTGGAGGAAGGTGGAGGCAGGTGGGGGCATTTGGAGGCAGGGGGAGGCAGCTGGGGGCATGTGGAGGCAGGTGGAGGCAGGTGAAGGCAGGTGGGGGCATGTGGAGGCAGGGGAGGCAGGGGGAGGCAGGTGGGGGCAGGTGGAGGTAGGTGGAGGCAGGTGAAGGCAGATGGGGGCATGTAGAGGCAGGTGGAGGCAGGTGGGGGCATGTGGAGGCAGGGGGAGGCAGGTGGGGGCATGTGGAGGCAGGTGGAGGCAGGTGGGGGCATGTGGAGGCAGGGGGAGGCAGAGAAAGCAGGTGGAAGGAGGGGAAGGCAGGTAGAGGCAGTGGAAGGTAGGGAGGCAGTGGAAGAAAGGTGGAGGCAGGTAGAGTAAGGTGGAGGCAGGTGAAGGAAGGTGGAGGCAGGTGGAGGCAGGTGGAGGCAGGTGGGGGCATGTGGAGGCAGGAGAAAGCAGGTGGAAGGAGGGGAAGGCAGGTAGAGGCAGTGGAAGGTAGGTAGGCAGTGGAAGAAAGGTGGAGGCAGGTAGAGTAAGGTGGAGGCAGGTGAAGGAAGGTGGAGGCAGGTGGAGGCAGGTGGAGGCAGGCGGAGGAAGGTGGAGGCAGGTGGAGGCAGGTGGAGGCAGGTGAAGGAAGGTGGAGGCAGGTGAAGGAAGGTGGAGGCAGATGGAGGCAAGGAAAGGCAGGTGGAGGCAGGGGAAGCAGGGGAGAAAGGTGGAGGCAGGTGGATGTAGGGGAAGGCAGGTAGAAGCAGATGGAGGCAGGGGAAAGCAGGTGGAGGCAAAGTGATCCCATCTCAGAGACACGCACCACACCACACAAACACCACACCACAACACAAACAACACACACACCACACACACACACACACACCACACCCACACACCCACACACCACACTACCCCAAACACCACAACACACACATCACACACCACACACACCACACACACCACACCACACCACACACACAGCACATCACACACACACACCACACCACACCACACCCACACACCACACAGACCACACCCACACAACACACACATACCACACACACACATACCACACACACTACCCACACCACACACACACACACACACACACACACACACACACACACACACACACACACACACACACACACACACACACACACACACACACACACACACACACACACACACACACACTACCCACACCACACCACACACCACACACACACACCACACCACAAACACCACACACCCACCTCACCACACACACCACACACACCACAGCACCCCCCCCCCCACACACACACACACCACACCACAAATACATCACATCACCCTGTGACAGGACCTGTATAGCACACTGAGATGAATCCAGTCATGAATGTTGATTAGATCAACTGGGAGCTTTAATTACTTTTTGCTTTGATGTAGTTACTTCCTGTGGGTGGTTGTCCTCTGGCAGGGATACTTACTGTGGGTGGTTGTCCTCTGGCAGGGATATTTACTGTGGGTGGTTGTCCTCTGGCAGGGATACTTCCTGTGGGTGGTTGTCCTCTGGCAGGGATACTTACTGTGGGTGGTTGTCCTCTGGCAGGGATATTTACTGTGGGTGGTTGTCCTCTGGCAGGGATACTTCCTGTGGGTGGTTGTCCTCTGGCAGGGATACTTCCTGTGGGTGGTTGTCCTCTGGCAGGGATACTTACTGTGGGTGGTTGTCCTCTGGCAGGGATATTTACTGTGGGTGGTTGTCCTCTGGTAGGGCTACTTACTGTGGGTGGTTGTCCTCTGGCAGGGATACTTACTGTGGGTGGTTGTCATCTGACAGGAATATTTACTGTGGGTGGTTGTCCTCTGGCAGGGATATTTACTGTGGGTGGTTGTCCTCTGGCAGGGATACTTACTGTGGATGGTTGTCCTCTGGCAGGGATACCTATTGTGGGTGGTTGTCCTCTGGCAGGGATACTTACTGTGGGTGGTTGTCCTCTGGCAGGGATACTTACTGTGGATGGTTGTCCTCTGGCAGGGATACCTATTGTGGGTGGTTGTCCTCTGGCAGGGATACTTACTGTGGGTGGTTCCCCTCTGGCAGGGCTACCTACTGTGGGTGGTTGTCCTCTGGCAGGGATACTTACTGTGGGTGGTTGTCCTCTGGCAGGGCTACTTACTGTGTGTGGTTGACCTCTGGCAGGGATACTTCCTGTGGGTGGTTGTCATATGGCAGGGATACTTACTGTGGGTGGTTGTACTCTGGCAGGGATACTTACTGTGGGTGGTTGCCATATGGCAGGGATACTTACTGTGGGTGGTTGTCATCTGGCAGGGATACTTACTGTGGGTGGTTGTCCTCTGGTAGGGATACCTATTGTGGGTGGATGTCCTCTGGCAGGGTTACTTACTGTGGGTGGTTGTCCTCTGGCAGGGATACCTACTGTGGGTGGTTATCATCTGGCATGAATACTTACTGTGGGTGGTTGTCATCTGACAGGAATATTTACTGTGGGTGGTTGTCCTCTGGCAGGGATATTTACTGTGGGTGGTTGTCCTCTGGCAGGGATACTTACTGTGGATGGTTGTCCTCTGGCAGGGATACTTACTGTGGGTGGTTGTCCTCTGGCAGGGCTACCTACTGTGGGTGGTTGTCCTCTGGCAGGGATACTTACTGTGGGTGGTTGTCCTCTGGCAGGGCTACTTACTGTGTGTGGTTGACCTCTGGCAGGGATACTTCCTGTGGGTGGTTGTCCTCTGGCAGGGATACTTACTGTGGGTGGTTGTCCTCTGGCAGGGATATTTACTGTGGGTGGTTGACCTATGGAAGGGATACTTACTGTGGGTGGTTGTCCTCTGGCAGGGATACTTACTGTGGGTGGGTGACCTCTAGAAGGGATACTTACTGTGGGTGGGTGACCTCTAGAAGGGATACTGTAGCAGTGAGGCCACGTTGAGGTTTTAAAGACCTTGGAGAGGATGCACTTCCAGGTGTTTTACTTGTGTTACATGCCAATTGTTAAATCGGTCATTTTCAAGCTGATGATACTCATGCTCATATCACAAGTTTGAAAACCTTTTCAAAATAGCTTTGATTTGAATCTGCTTTTAATCTGTTATAAAAATATATATATAAAATCGTGTCGTTGTCCAAATGTTGTTATTGCTGTTGCTGTGAGTGTGAAAGATGGCTGGTGCATATTTGGCTGCAACCAATCATGGTCAGAGTCTATCTTTAGTAAAGTCCCACACCTTGTTCTGTTCTGAAGAGCAGCTTACAGGAATTGAAATCATCCACTCCCAGAGGTCTGCAGGACAACAACAACATTATCAACTATAACATGTCACAGAGTTCTGCTCTCATTCCTTTTCCCTAGTATTTCCCTACAGTATATTTTGTGCTTAAATAACATACTACTTGTTATGCTTGTCAACCACCTCGGAGTCATAGATATTCCCATTTAGACTGTTGAACTAGATTGTTAAAGCTGAACTGAAGGCAATAAAGAATGTGTCTAATAGAAAGCGTCCTATGTGGCGTCTATATTAGTCAGACACACTTATTCTAATGTCAAAATGTCCTGCAAAGTGTAAATGGGATAATTCTGGTCATGAGGTAAGCCTCGACCAAATCTGAGTTTTGTAAGTTAATTCGTCATGACTTACTTGAGGGTTGGGTATTGATTTTGACAATGCTCACTTGCGATACACAGCTACGGCTCTAACCAAACCTACCGCAGAACACACAGACAGTGAGACAGACCCCGTCAGCAGCAACAGCGGATCTGACTTTGTTTACATAAGACAACACGTCACAAATGTTTTTACTTGAGAAAAGCTGCACCAAGCACCTTAGTCACGTAATTTTACATCTGGCTAAAACCTCATCGGAAAAAGCGTCAAAATTGATGACAGATTTCTTGAGTTAGATTCATTCAGACTATTTCTAGGATGTGATACTGGCTTTGTTCCTATGGTGTCTCATGGGGGAGAAACATCAGTAACTGCCATATCGAACCACACCCCCAAGACTGAAATCTCATTTTTCTTAATGAGCAACAGAGCAACACATGCGAAATCGGTGCGTTCACTCGCTCTTTAAAGTAGATGTGGTCAGTTCTGCCTCATGCACTTCCTTGTGTTGTCAGAGGATGGCACTGCTTAAGAGGCAGACAACATGCTCTCAGTAAAGATAACCTTAGTCCAGTGCTGGGATGGTGCTGTACTGTGATTATGTTAATTCATCTTCACTAGTCCAGTGCTGGGATGGTGCTGTACTGTGATTATGTTAATTCATCTTCACTAGTCCAGTGCTGGGATGGTGCTGTACGGTGATTATGTTAATTCATCTTCACTAGTCCAGTGCTGGGATGGTGCTGTACTGTGATTATGAATATGATCACTACCAGTTAGATCACATGGGATTAACATGCTCTTTATATCTCTTGTGGACTATTTGTCCTTAATAGTCTTGGCATGTGTTTTCAGTGACCGAGGGGATTCATACCCAATGGTATGAAAGAGTTGTCAGGAATACACTGAATGTTAATTAAATCGATCTGTATAGTATTATTGTTTCCATTTTTTTATACTGATTTGCAGAAGAGAAAGAGATTCTGAAATGTCAAATTATTTTCCCCCTTAATTGTCCACTTGCTAGTTTTCTTTTCATCTGTTTTTGTTATCTATATTAGTTGTAATATTTAATCAGATTTAATCATTGATAATTCCACTGTTGCTCAGTGTAAGGATGTGATCTTTTAACAGACCTAGGTTCAAATACTATTTCAAATATCTCAATTACTTTCACATACATTTGAATAAACTATTCAGATATCTTTTATTTGAAAAGACAAGTAGTTGACTATTTTTATGTATTTGGAAATACACTTGGAAAGGTTTTAAAGGTTTCTAACACTCCCATATATTTAACAAAAGTATTTGTTTAAACTATTTGATCAACTATTTGTTTTTCTCAAATAACCACTCAAATACTCAAATAAAAGTACTTGAATATGCAGAAAAAGTGTTTTTATTACAAGATACTCAAAACCTGGGTCTGCCTGTTAAATGCCACACACTGTTCATGTTTAAAGTGATGTCTCTGTCATGTTACAGTCAGTCACATTACATCTAAGAGATGCTCAACAGCAGAGTGCTTGGTTATGTCTTCATCACCCATACCCCAGCTGTGATGTCTGTGATGCACATCATTTAAGGCTATGGGCGGGGCCTGAACAGGAGAAGCGAGATACTGTGACATCAAACAAATGCATTCAAGTCAGCCGCTATGACTTTGGCATGGATTCATCCCGATAGAACTGTCAAAACTCTGATCAGAATCAGCATGAAAGACAGGATGTAATATTGAACGTCCAGATGGTTGTGGAACAGAGAAAGACATACAGTGGCCGTGTTGGCTTTATCTTTAATTCACATCCTCTCAGAAGCTACTCGCCACATTGTTAGACATTCCTCCAGGGAGCTGAAAGCCATGCAACTATTTGAATATGGGGAACAAACTAAGATTAGTTTGTGTCATTTTGTCTGGCAGCCTGGCTAATGTGTCTGTACAGTATCATGTAATGCTATAGTGCTTGTTGTGGGAAGGTTTTCTCCCAGAATTGAAGGGGACTTTTTGGGGGGATGTTGCCAAGAGCTTGATGATGATTCTTGGAAAGGCAGTACGGCTCCGGCATCGCTGGTTCCAGTTTACCCACAATGCTTTATGACAACAATACTGTATTTGATTCATTTGTAGACATATTTATTGATACATTTTTATACACCAAAATCAGTACTGGATTTAAAATATACAGTACCTGTCAAAAGTTTGGACACACCTACTCATTCAAGAGGTTTTCTTAATTATTTACTATTTCTACATTGTAGATTAATAGTGAAGACAATCGAAACTATGAAATAACACATGTAGTAACCAAAAAAGTGTTAAACAAACCAAAATATATTTGATATTTGATATTCTTCAAAGTAGCCACCCTTTGCCTTGATGAGTCTCACAAAGACACGGTGGTTGGAACCAAACAAACAGATTTCCACCGGTCTAATGTCCGTTGATCGTGTTTCTTGGCTCAAGCAATTCTCTGCTTCTCATTGGTGTCCTTTAGTATTGGTTTCTTTGCAGAAATTCGACCATGAAGGCCTGATTCACACAGTCTCCTCTGAACAGTTGATGTTGCGATGTGTCTTGAACTCTGGGAAGTATTAATTTAGGCTTGCTATCTGAGGTTCAGTTAACTCGAATGAACTTATCCTCTGCAGCAGAGGTAACTCTGGGTCTTCCTTTCCTGTGGCGGTTTTTATGAGAGCCAGTTTCATCATAGCGCTTGATGGTTTTTGCGACTGCACTTGAAGAAACTTTCAAGTTCTTGACATTTTCCGGACTGACTGACCTTCATTTCTTAAACTAATGATGGACTGTCGTTTCTCTTTGCTTATTTGAGCTGTTCTTGCCATAATATGGACTTTTACCAAATAGGGCTGTCTTCTGTATACCACCCGTACCTTGTCACAACACAACTGTTTGGCTCGAACTCATTAAGAAGGAAATACATTGCACAAATGAACTTTAAACAAGGGACACCTGTTAATTGAAATGCATTCCAGGTTACTACCTCATGAAGCTGGTTAAGAGAATGCCAAGAGTGTGCAAAGCTGTCATCAAGGCAAAGGGTGGCTACTAAGAAAAATCTCAAATTTAAAATATATTTAAATTTGTTGAACCATTTTTTTGGTTACTACATGATTCCATATGTGTTATTTCATAGTTTTGATGTCTTCACTATTATTCTACTGTGTAGAAAATAGTAAAAATAAAGAAAAACCCTTGAATGAGTAGTTGTGTCCAAACTTTTGACAGGTACTGTATATAATTCCCTTTTTGCATTTTAGTTTTTGACCACCAGAACAGCTCTATTAGACTAGTGACGGGTCAACATGTAAAAGCACAGTTGTGGACATCCCCAAAACCAGCAGTCCAGATGTAGGCTCCAGAGACCCAGAGCTTCTGGGGCCTCATTCTCCGTACTCATACACCCTGGCCTAGGGAGGTCTTGCCTGATGCTCCCTCCATATGGCCAGGGATCCGTGGTGGTACCATCTCCCACTGGGCACACACTGGTTGAATCAAGGTTGTGTCCACGCCATTTCAATTAAATGACATTGAACCAACGTGGAATAGACGTTGGATTGATGTCTGTGCCCAGTGGGCTGGCACTGAGAAGGTGAAAGTGATGAAAAATTCAGGGGTTGGGACACACTCATATGTTCTCGATTATACTACAGATGTGCATGTGTGTGTATGTGTTTTATGTTTGTGTGTGTGTGTTTTGTGTGTGTGTGTGTGTGTGTGTGTGTGTGTGTGTGTGTGTGTGTGTGTGTGTGTGTGTGTGTGTGTGTGTGTGTGTGTGTGTGTGTGTGTGTGTGTGTGTGTGTGTGTGTGTGTGTGTGCGTGTGCGTGTGTGTGTGCCACTTGATTGACAGGGGGAGAGGCAGACCTGACAAAAGCACAGCGCTTACACACACATGAACTCACAACGTCAAGATGGCGACCCCACAAACAGAGAACAACACTCAGATCAAATGAAAGAGATCTATGAAGACACTATCATCAAGTCCGTGAGGGGAATATTTTGTCATGCATAATGACAAAGATCATATTTTCCTTCTGCGTTGATCTATTGGAGCATTGTCCATGACATTGACTTATTTTCCATCATGCATATTGATTGATTTTATGAAACCTTTGCATAAAAACCGTTGGTCTCCCAAAATCCTGTGCATATTAACATTTCAGGAGCAACTGACAAACACATGTAAATGTATTGATGAAAGGTTTGAAAAGGGCAAAATGATGAGGGCCCATTTTTGTCAGAACAGTCATGTGTCACAAAGCCAGAGGCCTGATCCCCCTCCTCTCCACAGAGCCAGGTTGACCTCAATAATTAAGGGACAATTTTAAAATGCATTTCTAATTTTCCACCAGACTGAAAAGCTTTATTGTGGAATGGCTGACAACAAACCCACCCCCTGAATGGAGCTGACTCCTAGGCTTCCACTAAACTGGTCATGAATGCACAAACCATCTGTTTTTCTGGCCGTTTGTCAGTGCGAGCGTGGCGGTGGCAGCTGTCGGAGTGGTCCCGGGTTTGAAGGATGGAGAGCAGGACCTTTGTTTGGCACTGTGACGGTGGCAGTGTGGTGGCGGTGTGAGCGCTCTGTGTCTCGGCCCACTCACACTGGCCGGGCCAACACCCAACACCATGCAGACACTCAGGCCTATACAGACAGCCACGCCAGCACCCGACACCATGCAGGAGAGACTGCTGCTATTATCATCCTCACCAGTCAGTCCTGACATCGCCAGAGAGATGAAGAGAGAGAGGGAGGGAGGGAAAGAGAGAGAGGGGAGTGAAGGAAGAGAGACTTTAGAGGGACTGAGAGTGACAGAGAAAAATATGGAATGATAGAAAGGACAGGGAAAGAGAGAGAGACAGGGGAAGGTAGATGGGCAGTGTGTGTGTTCTGTCTGTGTTGTGGGGTGTCTGTGTTGTGTTGTGTCTCTGTTGTGTTGAGGTGGTGAAAGGGGAAGTGGGGCATTGTGCTGGGGCCAATCTGTAGCTCAGTGGGTGAGGTTGTCACTAGCCAGAGTCTGAGGGGTGAGTGCCAGAGGGCTCAGAGAGGAGAGGGGAGAGCAGTCAGCAGGGGGGGGGTGCAGGTAGTTGGGCAGAGACGGAGAGCCAAAGCGAGACAGGTAGGTAAATGGAGGCATAGGTCAGGGACTGGGGTTAGGTTTCAGAGAGTGAAGAGAGGACTGGAGTTAGGGTTCAGAGAGTGAAGAGAGGACTGGGGTTAGGGTTCAGCGAGTGAAGAGAGGACTGGAGTTAGGGTTCATAGAGTGAAGGGAGGACTGGAGTTAGGGTTCAGAGAGTGAAGAGAGGACTGGAGTTAGGGTTCAGAGAGTGAAGGGAGGACTGGGGTTAGGGTTCAGAGAGTGAAGGGAGGACTGAGGTTAGGGTTCAGAGAGTGAAGAGAGGACTGGGGTTAGGGTTCAGAGAGTGAAGAGAGGACTGGAGTTAGGGTTCAGAGAGTGAAGAGAGGACTGGGGTTAGGGTTCAGAGAGGGAAGGGAGGACTGGGGTTAGGGTTCAGAGAGTGAAGAGAGGACTGGGGTTAGGGTTCAGAGAGTGAAGAGAGGACTGGAGTTAGGGTTCAGAGAGTGAAGAGAGGACTGGGGTTAGGGTTCAGAGAGTGAAGAGAGGACTGGGGTTAGGGTTCAGAGAGGGAAGGGAGGACTGGGGTTAGGGTTCAGAGAGTGAAGAGAGGACTGAGGCTTAGAAACTTGACACTGAAAGCCAGGTAGAAAAGATAGCAAGGCAGAGCCCAGATTAGCCAGGGGGGTATTACACACTTAGGATGTAATCATGTCCTGGCAGCCTCACCACAATCTGCCCGCATATTTCCACATTAAAAAAAGACTGGTACTGGGTAAGCACAGCATATTGGAGCGTAATCTAATTCTTATCATGCACAGTCTGTACACATGCTCTCCTCACTTTATTTATCTCCTTCAGGTCTGTCGCCTTATTTAGGAAAATTACACCCTAGGACGTTTTTTCAGCCCTCTCTCCATATTAGATATCACTTTTGTTTTGTATCAATGACCCGTAATCTGTACCACAGTGTATGATACAGGCTATCACCGTGACCTAATTGCATAAATTTGGCTGGCTGAGGCACTTGACCGGAACGGAAAGCCAATCTGTGATTTGAGGAAACAGGACCAACCTGTCTGGATGGGTTTGCGTGTGTGAGGTCATGTGCATTTGACCAAGCACTATAATTATCATACATTTCATTTGTTCCACTAGTTTTGCATATGCAACTGAAAAAGATGTGGCCTAAAATACTTAGATTTTTTTATAAAATGTTATTCTAGCCTATTTCACGAACACGTAAACATATTTACCTGTAACAAAGTTAGGATATTAAAAATATTTAAATCAACTTCCAATCATTGTAGTATCTTCATTATTAAATATGCTACGCATACTAAACAAATTCCTGTGCTGCTATGTAATGCTTTTCCCTCGAAACAGAACTCCACACCCACCAACTCCTAAAACCAACCAATAGCCAGCAGCACCTGCCCTTCCCAGTCCCGTGACTCCATAGAAATACTAGGCTCTTTCACGGGGTGATAATGCAGTAGGGTTGAATGACAGAGGAGCTGATGACTCTTCTTCCGTTCTTCTCTCCTCCTCTCTCTTTCCATCCTTTCTTTGTGTCTGTGTGTGGGGCCGTCCTCACATGGTGTGTTGTTCCTGCTCACCGACTCGAGGCCTCATTGGAGGTTAATTGCAGAGAAGGAGTGGATTTAATTGTTGTCAGAGGTTTAATGAAGTGAAATGCACCGTTTCTTTCTCCTCGTCACAGGACTATACAAGTGGGATGAATCAAAAGTGATGTGGAATATCCCTTTCTTTGTGTACAAACCAGGAGCATACGCTCTGTGTTGATCTTAAAAGTAGTGCATTTAACAGACAATTTACTTATTGATTTTCTGTTTTACAAAAACAAATCATAGAACACCATTAAGACTACATTACCTAAACAAGAATCAACATCTTAATACTCAACCAGCTATCTAAACTTATACAATAGTAATCATGGTTGAATTTCTGACTGGGCACAGAGGGCAAGTGCCCAAGTGTCCTGACCTCCAGGGGCCCCCATTGATTTTGTTAGTCACTCTCACTCAGATATCATATTAACATGGAATAAGTCATGGCACAATGTGTAGAATTGCAGGAAATTAGCTGTAAAACTGCATATTTTTCTCTCTGCCCCATGGCAAAATGAGTAGAATTGCAGCAAATGCCTAGCAGAGAGCAGAGAGCACAGCCTGGCATAGCAGGAAGCAGTTGTGTCCTCTCACAGTGCTGTTCTCTCCTCTCATTTTTCTATAGCCCCAGGGCAGCCAGCCAGGCAGGGACCCAGGCAGGCACCCAACGCTAGGCTAGCACACCCCGTGCCAGGCCCCTCCCAAGCTGTGTGTCACCAGTCAGACATCGTTAAGAATGACGGCTCTCTGATGTGGACAAATTGTCACCGAGGGGGACCTGGAGACACTGTTACTCCTGTAACACACACAGGAAGTGGAAGGAAAGGTTCTGTCTTCTCTTAGGGGAGGACACGTGGGGAAATAATAGAGATCATTGTTTTGGGCTGATTCTGTGTTTTAGTAGAGTAATGAAACCCTGCACTTGACCCTGAAAAAGGCAGCTTGGTGGTTCATCATAAGTATTCTGCATTGAAGCTAGATGATTTTATCTGGGATAATTCTGTAGGTAGCCCCTGGCTCCAAAGTACCACTGTCTTGTTGTGTTAAACATCCTGTTGTTGGGTGGGGTTGTATTGTTGTATTTTGCAGTAGAGGATGGAGTCAATGGCATTACGTTAGGCCTCTTTCTGTCATAGAGAATAGAGAGAGGGTGTGAGTCAAGAGAATGTGAGGGAGATTGATTTAATAGCTCTATGAACGAGGTCATTCTGGCAGAGAGAAACGTCAGGCCACCTCATTTTTATCCCCCATTTTCAAAACAGTGTCATGGTTCCACCTATCACCAGAGGACGGCAGAGACCGTCCTAGAGACATTAATGACACTCAGGTGTGTCCTATTGTTCATTATGATTTCCCTGTTAAAAGAGGTGAGTTTTCTGGTTTCCATTGCAAAAGCTTCAATTGTTAACCGTGTGCGTTTGTTTCCTGAGTGAGCTTTCGAGACTTAGTGTTTGTTGTTTTTTTCCAATGTACTGTGATCCTGCAGCTACTGTTGATCAGTAAAGTATTTATGTTTATCCTTAACGACTTGACAGGGGTGTAAAGTACTTAAGTAAAAATATAAAGTACTACTGTACATAAGTCATTTTGGGCGGTATCTGTACTTTACTTTACTATTCATATTTTTGACAACTTTTACTTTTACTTCACTACATTCCTAAAGAAAATTATATACTTTTTACTCCGTACATTTTCCTTGACACCCAAAAGTACTCATTTAATTTGGAATGCTTAGCAGGACAGGAAAATGGTCTAATTCACACACTTATCAGGAGAACATCTCTGGTCATCCCTACTGCCTCTGTTCTGGCAGACTCAGTAAACACATGCTTTGTTTGTAAATGATGTCTGAGAGTTGGAGCGTGCCCTGGATCCGTAAATGCAAAAAAAAAATGAAAATGTGGCCATCTGCTTTGCTTAATATAAGGAATTTGAAATGATTTATATTTATACTTTTACTTTTGATACTTAAGTATATTTTAGCAATTACATTTACTTTTGATACTTAAGTATATTTAAAACCCAATACTTTCAGACTTTTACTCAAGTTTACTCAGACTTTTACTTGTACTTGAGTCATTTTCTGTTAAGGTATCTTGACTTTTACTCAAGAATTTGGGTACTTTTTCCACCAATGACCACTGACTCCTTGTCTGGTCTCTTCTCTGCACCTGGGTCCAACCTCACCACGTCACAAACAGAGGCTTGAATTGCATCAGGTGCCTCATCATTCCTATTGCAGTGTGTGGGTATGGCCAATAGAATGCCAAGCACTCATTCATGATCTCAATGCTTTTGTCTCTTCAACTTAAAAGGCCCCACAATAGCCTGTGTGATTATAGAGTGTGCCCTCTTTTAACGGGCCGAGAGAGCAGCATCCATACGGGGCTTTGAGAGAGTGAAGGAAGAGAGAGAGATCTGGAGAAGCATATGGAATGTTACATCAAATTCTAATCAAACACAATGATGTCTGAGGCCTGCTTTGTGCTGGGGCCAGCCCTGTGAAAGATAGGGGGAGGAGTGGAGAGCTAGATCCTCATAATAAGATCATGAGGCGTGGGCAAATGAATGCATGGTCCAGTAATGAGGATGATGGCCCTTTGAGTGCAGCAGGCAGCAGGCAGGAGTACACAACAGCAGTATCTTCAGGGGGAAACTCCCCAAACTCTTCCTTTTCTTTCCCTTTTCACTCTTCAATGAAGCCTCATCGTCCACCCAGAGTTCTGCTCCCAGTCAATGCGGGTGACACTTGACAGATTGTCCAGGCTTTGGGCCTTTGTTGCAGGTTGATGAAGTGAAAGGGTTGGGTGGTAGTCCAAAGAATAGAGATGTTTTAAAGCCAAGAAATAAATCCTCTAAAAGCTGCTATATGTTGCTTTGCTGTGTGACCGTTGCAGTATAACAAATAGGTGTTTCTCTCCCCCTCTCTCTTTTCTCCCCCTCTCTCTTTTCTCTCCCCCTCACTCTCTTTTCTCCCCCCTCTCTCTTTTCTCCCCCCCTCTCTCTTTTCTCCCCCCTCTCTCTTTTCTCCCCCCCTCTCTCTTTTCTCCCCCCTCTCTCTTTTCTCCCCCCCTCTCTCTTTTCTCCCCCCTCTCTCTTTTCTCTCCCCCTCTCTCTTTTCTCCCCCCCCTCTCTTTTCTCCCCCCCTCACTCTCTTTTCTCTCCCCCTCTCTCTCTTTTCTCTCCCCATCTCTCTTTTCTCCCCCCTCTCTCTTTTCTCTCCCCCTCTCTCTCTTTTCTCTCCCCCTCTCTCTTTTCTCTCCCCCTCACTCTCTTTTCTCTCCCCCTCTCTCTTTTCTCCCCCCTCTCTCTTTTCTCTCCCCCTCTCTCTCTTTTCTCTCCCCCTCTATCTTTTCTCTCCCCCTCTCTCTTTTCTCTCCCCCTCTCTCTTTTCTCTCCCGCTTGCTCTCTTTTCTCCCCCCCTCTCTTTTCAAATCAAATCAAATCAAATGTATTTATAAAGCCCTTCGTACATCAGCTGATATCTCAAAGTGCTGTACAGAAACCCAGCCTAAAACCCCAAACAGCAAGCAATGCAGGTGTAGAAGCACGGTGGCTAGGAAAAACTCCCTAGAAAGGCCAATACCTAGGAGGAAACCTAGAGAGGAACCAGGCTATGTGGGGTGGCCAGTCCTCTTCTGGCTGTGCCTGGTGGAGATTATAACAGAACATGGCCAAGATGTTCAAATGTTCATAAATGACCAGCATGGTCGAATAATAATAAGGCAGAACAGTTGAAACTGGAGCAGCAGCACAGTCAGGTGGAAGTTGAAACTGGAGCAGCAGCATGGCCAGGTGGACTGGGGACAGCAAGGAGTCATCATGTCAGGTAGTCCTGGGGCATGGTCCTAGGGCTCAGGTCAGTTGAAACTGGAACAGCAGCATGGCCAGGTGGACTGGGGACAGCAAGGAGTCATCATGTCAGGTAGTCCTGGGGCATGGTCCTAGGGCTCAGGTCCTCCGAGAGAGAGAAAGAAAGAGAGAAGGAGAGAATTAGAGAACGCACACTTAGATTCACACAGGACACCGAATAGGACAGGAGAAGTACTCCAGATATAACAAACTGACCCCAGCCCCCCGACACATAAACTACTGCAGCATAAACACTGGAGGCTGAGACAGGAGGGGTCAGGAGGCATTGTGGCCCCATCCGAGGACACCCCCGGACAGGGCCAAACAGGAAGGATATAACCCCACCCACTTTGCCAAAGCACAGCCCCCACACCACTAGAGGGATATCTTCAACCACCAACTTACCATCCTGAGACAAGGCTGAGTATAGCCCACAAAGATCTCCGCCACGGCACAACCCAAGGGGGGGGCGCCAACCCAGACAGGATGACCACAACAGTGAATCAACCCACTCAGGTGACGCACCCCCTCCAGGGACGGCATGAGAGAGCCCCAGCAAGCCAGTGACTCAGCCCCTGTAATAGGGTTAGAGGCAGAGAATCCCAGTGGAAAGAGGGGAACCGGCCAGGCAGAGACAGCAAGGGCGGTTCGTTGCTCCAGAGCCTTTCCGTTCACCTTCCCACTCCTGGGCCAGACTACACTCAATCATATGACCCACTGAAGAGATGAGTCTTCAGTAAAGACTTAAAGGTTGAGACCGAGTTTATAGAGGATTTATTTATTGGCTTTAAAACATCTCTATTCTTTGGACTACCACCCTTTCTCTCCCCCTTGCTCTCTTTTCTCTCCCCCTCCCTCTCTTTTCTCTCCCCCCTCTCTCTTTTCTCCCCCCTTGCTTTCTTTCTCTCCCCCTCTCTCTTTTCTCTCCCCCTTGCTCTCTTTTCTCCCCCCTTCTCTCTTTTCTCTCCCCCTTGCTCTCCTTTCTCCCCGCCTCTCTCTTTTCTCTCCCCCTTGCTCTCTTTTCTCCCCCCCTCTCTCTTTTCTCTCCCCCTTGCTCTCTTTTCTCCCCGCCTCTCTCTTTTCTCTCCCCCTTGCTCTCTTTTCTCCCCCCCTCTCTCTTTTCTCTCCCCCTTGCTCTCTTTTCTCCCCCCTCTCTCTTTTCTCTCCCCCTTGCTCTCTTTTCTCCCCCCCTCTCTCTTTTCTCTCCCCCTTGCTCTCTTTTCTCCCCCCCTCTCTCTTTTCTCTCCCCCTTGCTCTCTTTTCTCCCCCCCTCTCTCTTTTCTCTCCCCCTTGCTCTCTTTTCTCCCCCCTCTCTCTTTTCTCTCCCCTTGCTCTCTTTTCTCCCCCCCTCTCTCTTTTCTCTCCCCCTTGCTCTCTTTTCTCTCCCCTTGCTCTCTTTTCTCCCCCCATCTCTCTTTTCTCTCCCCCTTGCTCTATTTTCTCCCCCCCCTCTCTTTTCTCCCCCCCTCTCTCTTTTCTCCCCCCTCTCTCTTTTCTCTCCCCCTTGCTCTCTTTTCTTTCCCCCTCTCTCTTTCTCTCCTTTCTCCCCCCCCTCTCTCCTTTCTTTCTCCCCCCTCTCTCTTTTCTCTCCCCCTTGCTCTCTTTTCTTTCCCCCTCTCTCTTTCTCTCCTTTCCCTCCCTCTCTCTCTTTTCTCTACCCCCCCTCTCTTTGCTCTCACTCTCTCTTCTCTTTTTTTCATCTCCCTCTCTTTTTTTCACACTTGCAGAACGTGCTTTGCTTTGAAGGACTTGCGAAGCCAAAGGCGTCTCGTTGCTCAATCAAACAGATTTAGTCAGTCAGACAAGCAGCGATCTGTCCCATTCAATAAAGTTACTTTTGTCACGTATGATCTTAGAGGGCTTCTTCCATACATAACACTGGGCTTGAACATGTCATATTTCTATCACACTGGCAGAGTTGTACCTTTATGCAGATTTGGTTGTGAAAATGTAATATTATTGCTTTTAATTATTGCTTAATTTATCTTAAATGATAATGTGGTGTTCCTTTAACTTGATGTGCTGTTACATTACATATTTATCCCTATGCACTTTTGCTTTGAAATATGACAAACCCCTAAAATGAAACCAAACCAACATGCTTTACTAAAACTCACTAATCAACCCCTCTCCTTGCATGTCTTTACCACCTCTTAAAAAAGGTCAGAAAACGGTATTTGAAAGCATTGCGAACCGGTAATAAGGACATCTGTTTTCATATGGTCGTTGACACGTAGCACCAGAAATCTGATGTCGTCCTGTCCAAACTGATCCACGGCTGCCAGACAGCATCCCATCCTCTGATTGGTTCTGACAAGCCACTGACAGCTCTGGAGGTGAGGAGGACGCATGACAAAGGGCAAGCAGGGGATGTGTCCGTCTGTTCATCCCCCCCGACACACACCCATAACGTACCCCAACGCCGTCCGGAGTGAGACAACTAATCAGGCGAATCAGAGACCTAACATGGATGCTTCAACGTGAGTATGTGATAGAATAGGAAAAGGTTAAAGTGTCTGAAAAAATGATAATTTATTATTTAGCAGAGCAAAGGGAACTATCACTGCCTCATATTCAAAGTCATGTGTACTGCCTCCTTTTTATTGTAGCATGAGTGGCTAAATGTAGCGTGTCTGGTGGATGATATAATATTGTAGAGAGGTTGTGGATTTAAAGGGGGATCGCCCACCTGCCATGATGGAAATCTGGGTCTTGTATCGCCGCGCAGACAGCTGAGCACTGCAGGAGCCAAAGAGCCTTCCTTGACATTGAGCATTAAGCAGATTCTTGGCAGCAATTCTATTTTATCACTTCTCCCTCTCTCAGACCCATACGGAATCATCCACTCGATATAATCACGATTCCTTCAACTTCTTGATGAAGAAAGACATGCTTGAATATGACATAATTGTGAAGACTGATGATTTACAACAATGACACCTAAATAAAAAGTCCATTTGAATATATCCGTGATATCCCTGTTGTAAACAACGTGGATAGGCAGTTCTCAGGGCATAGTCCACAGACACTGTGTTGTTCTCATGTGGCCCAGTCGACAGTGTGACCTTGCATTAGTGCATATGCTCACAGCAGGGTCACTGGTTGGGGGCATGATCTGTCAGCCTTTGTTTATGAAGCTCAAACAGCAAAGGACTGTAAGATAACATATTTGATGTAATTAGTGGTCAGTAATAACACAATATACAGGACAGAAGAAAGGATGTCTGTTCTTTAAGCATTTATTAGGATTGTTTTTTTAATTGGGATATTTGTTTTAACGTGTTCTGATGTTTACATTTCCAACACATAACAGATACGAAACGATAGAACCACACCAGGATTAGATAGATATGGGTTAGATATGGGTTAGATATGATAGATATGGGTTAGATAGACTAGATATGGGTTAGATATGATAGATATGGGTTAGATATGATAGATATATGGGTTAGATCTAATAGATATGGGATAGATATGGTAGATATGGGTTAGATATGGGTTAGATATGATATATATGTATCTCACCCACTCCCCTGGCCGGTCCTGGCAATACGACCGCAGAAACCTTCCCACCTCCTGGTTCACTCTCTCCACCTGCCCATTACTCTCCGGGTGATACCCTGAGGTCAGGCTGACCGAGATCCCCAGACGTTCCATAAATGCCCTCCATACACGGGAGGTAAACTGGGGGCCCCGATCAGAAACTATATCCTCGGGCACCCCGTAGTGCCGGAAGACATGGGTGAAAAGAGCTTCCGCAGTCTGGAGGGCCGTAGGGAGACCGGGCAATGGGATAAGACGGCAGGACTTAGAGAACCGATCCACAACGACCAGGATCGTTGTGTTACCCTGAGAGGGGGGAAGGTCAGTAAGAAAATCCACCGATAGATGGGTCCACGGCCGTTGTGGAACGGGGAGGGGTTGTAATTTACCTCGTGGCAGGTGCCTAGGAGCCTTACTCTGGGCGCACACCGAACAGGAGGAGACATAGAATCGCACATCCCTCACCAAAGTGGGCCACCACTACTTCCTCCTAAGACCTCGCACTGTCCTAGAAATACCTGGGTGACCCGACGAGGGTAGACTATGAGCCCATCGAATCAATTGATCACGAACAGCGAGCGGCACGTACCTATGACCCTCCGGACACTGAGGAGGCGCAGGTTCCTCCCTTAGCGCCCGCTCGATGTCCGCGTCCACCTCCCATACTACTGGTGCCACCAGCTCAGTGTCATAGAGTCGGGACAGCGCGTCGGCCTTAGTGTTGAGGGAACCTGGTCGATACGAGATAGTAAAACGAAATCTGGTGAAATACATGGCCCACCTTGCCTGACGAGGATTCAGTCTCCTAGCTGATCGGATATACTCCAGGTTACGGTGGTCAGTCCAGATAAGGAAAGGGTGCTTAGCCCCCTCAAGCCAGTGTCTCCACACCTTCAGGGCCTTAACCATAGCCAACAACTCCCTGTCCCCCACATCATACGGCCTTGACGCGGTCACCCTCCATTACCAACCCCGAGCTGGAAATGCGATAACCCAGGAAGGAAACGGATCGTTTGGAAAACTCACATTTCTCCGCCTTCACGTACAGGTCATGCTCCAGCAGTTGTCCAAGAACCTTGCGCGCCAGAGACACATGCGCAGTGCGTGTAGTGGAGTAGATCCAAATATCGTCAATATACACCACTACACCCTGTCCGTGCAGGTCTCTGAGAATCTCATCCACGAAGGATTGAAAGATAGCTGGAGCATTCTTTAACCCGTATGGCATGACGAGGTACTAATAATGGCCAGATGTAGTGCTAAATGCAGTTTTCCACTCATCTCCCTCCCGAATACGCACCAGATTATACGCACTCCTGAGATCCAGTTTCGTGAAGAACTGCGCTCCGTGAAATGATTCCACTGCCGTAGCAATGAGAGGTAGTGGGTAACTAAAACCCACCGTGATGGAATTTAGACCTCGATAATCAATACACGGACGCAAACCACCATCCTTTTTCTACACAAAAAAGAAACTCGAGGAGACGGGTGACATGGAGGGCCGAATGTACCCCTGTCCCAGAGCTTCGGTGATATATGTTTCCATAGCCACCGTCTCCTCCTGGGATAAAGGATACACACGACTCCTGGGGAGTGCAGCGTTTACCTGGAGGTTTATCACGCAATCCACCTGTCGATGGGGTGGTAATTGGGTCACCTTCTTTTTACTGAAAGCGATAGCCAAATCGGCATACTCAGCGGGAATGCGCACGGTGGAAACCTGGTCTGGACTCTCCACCGTTGTCGCACCGATGGAAACCCCTACACACCTGCCTGAACACTCATCAGACCACCCCTGGAGAGTTCCCTGTTTCCACGAAATTGTAGGATTGTGAATAGCCAGCCAGGGAGTCCCCAGCACCACCGGAAACGCAGGTGAATGCACAGGAAAAGGGGGGTCTACTTTTACTAACGGAATCCTCAACCTCTGAGCGAGACCGCGATCTATAAAGTTCCCAGCTGCGCCTGAATCTACTAGTGCCTTATGCTTGAGAGCGGGAAAATAATTAAGGAAACAAATTAATAAAAACATGTGACCAACAGGAAACTCTGGGAGAGTGTGGTGCTTACTCACCTGGGGTGACCGAGGAGTGTTCTGCCTGCCTTCTCGAATCCCAGATGAATTCCTCCAGCACCGACCTGAAGTGTGCCCTCTCCGGCCACAACTGGTACAGGAGGAGCCTCCTCCCCCGATCTCCCTAGACGCAGTCCCTCCTAGCTCCATCGGGATAGGAGCAGGAGGGTCAGGAGGTAGAACTGACAGGACCCTTTCAGAACGTCCGCGAGCAGCTAGCAGATGGTCCAACCGGATCGACAGGTCTATCAGTCCATCCAGGCTAAGTGTAGTGTCCCGACAAGCCAGCTCCCTGCGGACGTCCTCTCTCAGGCTACACCGGTAATGGTCTATCAGGGCCCTGTCGTTCCACCCTGCTCCAGCGGCCAAGGTCTGGAAATCCAGCGCGAAGTCCTGCGCGCTCCTCGTCCCCTGCCTGAGATGGAACAACCTCTCACCCGCCGCTCGACCCTCCGGAGGGTGATCGAACACGGCCCGGAAACGGCAGGTGAACTCCGGGTAGTTGCCCTTCGCTGAGTCGGGCCCGTTCCAGACAGCATTGGCCCACTCCAGGGCTCTACCCGATAGCCAAGTGATGAGGACACACACGCTCTCCTCGTCCGAGGGAGCCGGCCGAACGGTGGCCAGGTAGAGGTCTAGTTGAAGCAGGAATCCCTGGCACCCCGTCGCTGCTCCATCGTACTCCCTCGGAGGCGTAATGCGCAGAATGCTGGAACCAGATCCCGCTGGGGGAGATGGTAGAGTTGCTGGTGGGAGGGTAGGTGGGGTAGTAGGGAGACCATTCCTCTCCCAACGATCCATCCTCTCCATCATTTGATCCATCGCTGATCCGAGGCGATGGAGGATGGATGTGTGATGAAGGACTCTCTCCTCCATCGTGGGAAGAGGGGTGGTCGCTGCTCCTGCTGACTCCATATTAAGGTGCGGGCTTCTGTAACGTTCAATGAGTGAATAGGTGTGGAGTCAGGCGCAGAGAGCAAAAGGATGTGGGAAAAACACGCTTTAATGTCCAGGAAAAAAAACATGAACAAAATAGGTAACAATAATCAGAAAAATGAAGGACAGCGAGAAACCCGAAATACAAACAAAAATCACTCTAACACAATACAGACAAACAAGCCCGCACAAACAGAAGCGGGCTGAACGGACTTAAATAACCCCACCCTAACAACCAAACAAGAAACAGGTGATACCAATTAGACAAAACCAAACGAACACAGAACAAAGGATCGGTGGCAGCTAGTAGACCGGCGACGACGACCGCCGAGCGCCACCCGAACAAGAAGGGGAGTCACCTTCGGTAATATTCGTGACATATATGGGTTAGATATGGGTTAGATATGATAGATATGGGTTAGATATGATATATATGTGTTAGATATGATAGATATGTGTTAGATATGATAGATATGTGTTATATATGATAGATATGGGTTAGATATGATAGATATGAGTTAGATATGGGTTAAATCTGATAGATATGGGTTAGATATGATAGGTATGTGTTAGATATGATAGATATGGGTTAGATATGATAGAAATGGGTTAGATCAGATATATATGGGTTAGATATGATAGATATGGGTTAGATCTAATAGATATGGGTTAGATCTGATAGATATGGGTTAGATATTATAGATATGGGTTAGACATGGGTTAGATATGATAGATATGGGTTAGATCTGATAGATATGGGTTAGATATGATAGATATGGGTTAGATATGGGTTGGATATGATATATATGAGTTATATATGGGTTATATATGATAGTTATGGGTTAGATATGGGTTAGATAAGATAGATATGGGTTAGATATGATATATATGTGTTAAATCAGATATATATGGGTTAGATCTAATAGATATGGATTAGATATGGATTAGATCTGATATATATGGGTTAGATATGATAGATATGGATTAGATATAAGTTAGATATGATAGATATGGGTTAGATCAGATAGATATGGGATAGATATGATAGATATGGGTTAGATCTAATAGATATGGGTTATATATGGGTTAGATATAATAGACATTTGTTAGATATGGGTCAGATATAATAGAAATGGGTTAGATCTGATAGATATGGGTTAGATCTGATAGATATGGGTTAGATATGATAGATTTGGGTTAGATATGATATATATGGATTAGATATGAGTTAGATCTGATAGATTTGGGTTAGATATGATATATATGGATTAGATATGAGTTAGATCTGATAGATATGGGTTAGATATGATAGATATGGGTTAGATCTGATAGATATGGGTTAGATATGATAGATTTGGGTTAGATATGATATATATGGATTAGATATGAGTTAGATATGATAGATATGGGTTAGATATGATATATATGAATTAGATTTAAGTTAGATATGATAGATATGGGTTAGATCAGATAGATATGGGTTATAGCTAATAGATATGGGTTAGATATGGGTTAGATATAATAGAAATTGGTTAGATATGGGTCAGATATAATATAAATGGGTTAGATCTGATAGATATGGGTTAGATCTGATAGATATGGGTTAGATATGATATGTATGGATTAGATATGAGTTAGACATGACCGATATGGGTTAAATATGATATATATGGGTTAGATCTACTAGATATGGGTTAGATATAATAGAAATGGGTTAGATATGATATACATGGGTTAGATCTGATAGATATGGGTTAGATATGATATATATGGGTTGGGTATGATAGATATGGGTTAGATCTGAATGATTTGATAGATATGGGTTAGATATGGGTTAGATCTGATATATATGGATTAGATCTGATAGATATGGGTTAGATATGATATATATGGGTTAGATCTGATAGATATGGGTTAGATATGGGATAGATATGATAGATATGGATTAGATATGATAGATATGGGTTAGATTATAATATGATAAATCTGTCGGTATAAAAACAATACAATTCATAGATCCAGTTTTAATCTGATTTAGCTATGTTGATGGAGTCTGTCAGTCTTCAGTCAGTCTGTCAGTCTTCAGTCCAACTGTCAGTCTTTAGTCAGATAGTCAGTCAGTCAGTGTGTCAGTCTTCAGTCAGTGTGTCAGTCCTCAGTTAGTCAGTCAGTTAGTCAGTCAGTCGGTCAGTGTGTCAGTCCTCAGTCAGTCAGTGTGTGTGAGTGGGGGCTGAGGAAGGAAGGGTCTGGGTGCCCTCTGACAGTCTAGAAAGCTTCCTAACCAGCCTTTTCCCCAGGAGGTGTTTACTGTCTCTGCGTTGCATTGGGTATCTGCCTGGCAGGCAGCAGTACTGCTCCAGTCTGTCAGTTTCCACACACACTAACCTGCCATGTTATTTGACTTCCACTGGGAGAGATTACTGTCTGTCTCTTCCCGGGCTGCAGAGGGAGAGACATCCTTCATCTCTGCTGCACGGAGATTCTGTAGGGGATACCTGGAATACCACACAGACGTGTGTATGCAAGCACACACAAACACGGGTGCACACACACACACACGCACGCACGCACGCACGCACGCACGCACGCACGCACGCACACACACACACACACACACACACACACACACACACACACACACACACACACACACACACACACACACACACTTTGTATTGAACTGAGTTAGAGTAGACAGAGAGCCATTGGTTTTGGCTGGTGCCACTGGCACTCATTGTGATCCTGTATGTATGTGGGAGGCGTCTGAGAGGCCTGTTAATTAATGCTGTTACATGATAACACTCTCCACTGGGATTTTGACTCTCTGTTTGGTAAGCTACCAGCTCTGAGCTTATCTTATACCTCATGTTTATGGACTGTAGGCAAATTGTATTTACATTGAAAAATGAATTTTACAACTATGCCCATATAAATCATTCTTCATCTGAAAGCAGGATCCTAGTGATGTGAGGAGACATTGTTCTAAGTCTCCTTACTGGTGAGGACCTTTCATGAGCATCTCTGCTGTAATCCTTTTGTCTAGGTTCTCACATGAAGTCCCTTTACCTCTCACACAAAGTCAAAACACTGTGTCTTCAGGCTATCTCTGACTTAGTCATATTGACATATATTACTTGCAGCTAGGGAGGAAGGCATGCTACTGATGCTTACAGTGTGGTACCCTCTTTTACTCAGAGAGAGGAGTGACTCAGGCCTCCTAGATCAGACAGTCAGACTGTGTGTTGTGCCATAGTTGGACTGACGATACTGCTCAGACTGCCTGAAGCAAAACTTCCCACCAGTGATTCATACAGTATGTTGTGTTTGGTAGTTAAAGTTCAGAGATATTATTTCCTATTTGAATCATTTTATCACAGGTTCGAGTCATTTTCCTTTATTGTTTCCTAGTTCTTTCAATATAACAGGGTCCTTTAAAGGGCAATTCCGCCACTTTTGAACCTCATATTCATTATATCCAGCACCATACCAGTGTGTACATATGTGAAAACGGCGTGTTTCTATGAGCTGTGGTTAAAAAGACAAGAAGACCCTAATTAATGCTTCTTTGTGACATCACAGGGTAGGATTATAAGTAAGAACATGTAGATGTTCTAGCCAGAGGGAGTGTATTGTATTGCTCCCCACATCACTGTGAATCTAATGGTATTTGAAAATCACAGTTTTTAAAATATTTTACCTTTTGAGGATGTCATCGGTTAGAACTTTTTTACTTTAGATTTTTTTCTACAAAATGTGGAAATGCACTATTTTCACATATGTAGACACTGGTATTGTGCTGGAGACAATGACCATTTGGTTGAAAAGTGGTGGAATTGCCTTTTAATGTTGTCAGTTTGGTTTATTGCGTAACAGCCATCTGTCAAAATGATACAGATGGCTGGAAGATTTAGCGTTCCTTGTCAAAAATGTGAAAAATAGAAGAACAAGCTTTTTTTATTGTTGTTTCCTGTAGAACTGTAAGCGTTTCCATGACTGAAGAGCCAGTGTCTCTGTGTAGTACCCTCAGGGTGCTGATCTGCATAGCCATGTTCTACCAGGTGAGTGAACCAACCGGTCTCTCGCCATACATTTCTATAGCTTATTCCATCCTTATCGTAAACTGACTGCGACTATAAAGGGTTAACATAGCCGTGTAACTCACCCAGGTACAGCCCTGTGTTCTGTTTAGCCCTCGATAGAAACTCTGCCTCCATTCCCTGCCTATTTCTGCCCATGAAAATTATAATATGGAACAAAGATTAGAATGGAATTATCGTGGCCCGGGGGGTATTTACCCACCCTGTGACGGCAGACGAGACACGCTTTAGCTAGCTGCAATGGGAAGGACGGGAAAAAATGTAGGCCCCCAAGAATCATGATAATACATTAGGTTATGAGCACGGCAGGTATTATAGCTGTACATTATGTATGTTCCATTTATACTACTTCACCCAGCCCAGGCCAGCGCTGACGGATAGGTCATTACTCCCCGCGCCAATGAACACTTATCAGGGCCCACCGCTGTTTATGGCCATGGTGGAGAGCACTTGTCAGTCAAGGTCATCGCTTTGTGTGTCCTCTTTAATAGTTCCCTCTTCACAGTTGTTGAACTTTGCATGGAGGCTGCCCTCTGTGTGAGGGGGGGGGGGGGGACTCAGACTGGCTGGCTGCTCTATGAGAAGGAGGGGAGAGGAGCTTAGACTGGCTGGGTGTTTTATGAGAAGGAGGAGAAAGGGACTCAGACTGGCTGGCTGCTCTATGAGAAGGAGGGGAGAGGGGTTCAGATTGACTGTCTGTTGTTTGAGAAGGAGGGGAGAGGGGATCAGACTGGCTGTCTGTTGTTTGAGAAGGAGGGGAGAGGGGTTCAGATTGACTGTCTGTTGTATGAGAAGGAGGGGAGAGGGGATCAGACTGCCTGTCTGTTGTTTGGGAAGGAGGGGAGAGGGGTTCAGACTGCCTGTCTGTTGTTTGAGAAGGAGGGGAGAGGGGTTCAGACTGGCTGTCTGTTGTTTGAGAAGGAGGGGAGAGGGGTTCAGATTGACTGTCTGTTGTATGAGAAGGAGGGGAGAGGAGATCAGACTGGCTGTCTGTTGTTTGAGAAGGAGGGGAGAGGGGTTCAGACTGACTGTCTGTTGTTTGAGAAGGAGGGGAGAGGGGCTCAGACTGACTGGCTGCTTTATAAGAAGAAGGTGTTGCCTGGACTTTTATATCATACCCAGAGAGATTCCCTTCACTGTTACTGTACTAACCACTGTGCTTGGTCAGTGGAGTTTTCCCAAGGACTAATTCATATGTAGGGTTAGATAGAAGGATATGTTGAGAATATGGGTAGTATTGTTCACAGGCTGATGTGAATAGGGATTGCAACGTGTGTGCGTATGCCTATGTGTGTGTGAACGTGTGCAATGTGTTTGTGAGTGTATATGAGCATTCATCCCAACTCTGTGCGTTTATGTGTTTGCATAAGTGTTTCTGCATGTTTTTGTGGGTGTGTGTATATATGCGTTCATATGCCCACGCACGTGTGTGTGTGTGTGTGTGTGTGTGTGTGTGTGTGTGTGTGTGTGTGTGTGTGTGTGTGTGTGTGTGTGTGTGTGTGTGTGTGTGTATGATAAGTTCAACTGACAGGATCCTGAGAGGCTGTTCGTCACTGCAGGGCCAATGCTAATGCATGGCTGGCTCTGTTACACCAGCTAGCTACAGCTGCATGCTGAAATCACGTGTGGCCCACAGTGCAGCTATGTCAGCCTCTGGCCCTGGGACAAACACACAGCTTCTGGTTGCCTGGAATTCTTCTAGCCCACAGCCTCTAATGCTTGTCATAGCTGGATGCTGAATCTCATAGCAGTGTGTTGGGGGGGGGGGGGGGGCATTGACTTACTTATCCAGACCTCTTAGGTAATACGGAATAAGGCCTGCCTCACGATAACTGTCTATGTGGTTTTGAGTTAAAGTTTAGGTTTGGATTTCTTAATCTGTTTTAAATTAAATGTGCAGTATTTTTTCCTCACATCTCAGTATGAATGACTGTGGAGGAGGGGAAAGGTTTTGAAAAGCATTAAATAATGTTGGTGACTGAAATACATTTTTGGAAAATGAAACTTCAATCGGTTTGACCATGCGTTTGTCTTCTGTTCATAATGTTTTGTCGTCTCTCTGCCAAGTTGCGTCTGTGTATGAAGAATACTGATGGTATTGTGACATGTTATTACCATTAAATCAAAATCAAAATCAAATGTATTTATAAAGCCTACTGACATCAGCTGATATCTCAAAGTGCAGTACAGAAACCCAGCCTAAAACCCCAAACAGCAAGCAATGCAGGTGTAGAAGCACGGGGGCTAGGAAAAACTCCCTAGAAAGGCCAGAACCTAGGAAGAAACCTAGAGAGGAACCAGGCTATGAGGGGTGGCCAGTCCTCTTCTCGCTGTGCCGAAGATGTCATGAGGATTCAATATCACGTAACCAGCTTGACATGTATCTGTGAAAACCACAACGTCTCTTGATGAATCAGAATCCTGCATGGTAATATTAGATAGCGGTAAATGTGTTGCCAGGGTGTTGCACCATGTGCCAAAAAGCGGATTCAAGGTGTTGCACTTAACATGACGTCAATTCAGGGAGCATTGTTGCATGAATGACAAACTGCATATTTTAAAAGTCACGATCACATGATGACAAATCAGCCCTTCACCAAATTCCATCACCAGGTATGAAGTGTATTGATACTTGTTTACTCATCATTATCCTCTGCCATGATCATAAATCGAACTGATTGAGGTTGACAAGATGTTTCACTGTCATCATTTTTCTCTGTCACTCAGCAGCATTATTTACAACCAGGCTCTCTCTCCCCTCAAACCCCTTAAATCCCTCCAACATCCAGTCAGTCTGAGCTGTAAAAATGAACAGTTCCTTTTCTTCTCTTTGACACAATGCTGACAGGAGTCACTTTGATATACTTTAGAAGTATGACTTTTCCATCGCTTCTGTTTCCCCCCCAACCCGAGGCGCCATCTCTGCAGACATTGGGAGCTGTCATTCCGCGACACCCCGTGACGTGGCTGACACTCAGCCGATATGACAAGGGCTGGACAGCAGGAGCAGTTGTGGACAGCCGGGCTATATTTATTCAGGTAAAGTGCCCAATCGTGTAAACGGATGATCTATAAATGTATCACCCGTGTGGATTATTTTTCCGTATCTAAATCTGAAGACAAAACACAAAGAAAATGATGCATCAGTTTTTAGTCTCGGATAGAAAGTCTGAAAAGAAAATGAGGTCATTTTGAGGTCATTCTATTGTTTTTTTTATGTCAATTCCATATCCCCATCATCTTCTTCTATGACTACATGTATGTATATCATGTGATATAGCCAGTAGTTATGTCAAAGATATAGCCAGTTGACCACCACTGTCTAGGGGGAGAGCACAGTTTTGTTAAAAATATTGTCCAAAATGATACAGATTTTTCACAGGAAGGAAGGTGAAACGGAACTCTTCCAGAGACTCCTATCATCTAAACATTTTGGACGATAAAAAAGAGACAAGCTGTACAAAAATACACAACCGTAAAAATCTCACAGCTCTCACTAACCGACCACAAGCCACAGTAATGGCACCTGGCCAGATACTCCATACAACTGCCGACTTGACTGACTCTCTCCTAAACCCAGCTTCTGTTAGCAGCCCTCTATCCAGAATGTTCCAGGAGGGGTAGTGTGCGATGTGTGGAATGTGGGTATTGTGTGTATTGTGCTAGCCCGTGGGGTGTGTGTTCACAGAGCGTAGTGGATTAGACACCTTGGTCTAGCCCGTGGAGAGATGGTCACAGGACGCTGTTCACACAATCTTCCCTCTACAGCTGATCTGACCTATGCCTATAGGCTCACAGAGACGGCAGACAGATTTAGATGTAGCTGTAGTTATTATGGTGTCATTGACACATTGTTTTATTGTCCTGGCATGATGACTTTACAGAAGCACTCCAGGAGGTAGTACTGAAGATCAATGGATCAATTCCTGTCTATTGGACAATATTTCCATTAATCAACATGATCATTACATCAGAATAATCTGTAATTTGATCATTATATCATCCTTCTGGACCTGTTGACAGTAACTAACTCCATAGATCATGTTGTAAGGGTTTGGTTTGACCGAGGTTCTGGGCTGTTGTCTACTTATCTTGTGTCAGAGCTCGGAGCTAGAGTGAGCTAGTGTCTGAGTGTGTGTGGTATGGATGTGGGCAGCTGCTCTGATGCATCTCAGATTGATGTGTCGGTGGCCCGACCGCTGGTGTTTGCTGTAGCCTGCATCCACAGCCCGGGAGCTGAGCCCTGAATGTAGTTCACAGCTCACAAGGCCTCTCATGTCACCACACACTCACCACTGTAGGGCCACACTCACTCACTCACTCACACACACACACACGCACGCACGCACGCGCACACACACACACACACACACACACACACCACTTCAGGGCCACACACACACACACACCACTGCAGGGTCACACACACCACTGCAGGGTCACACACACACACCACTATGGGGCCAGTGTTACCACACACACATGTCGCCACGCTCATCTGTCACCACGGAAACCGCCACAGGCTGCAGCCTTGGCACAAAGACATTCTCTGACTGAGGATGCTGGGAGCCAAGATGCACACAGTCAAAATGTTAAGGATTTGAGATGCCAGAACGGACAAGTGGGGGGAGTGTTGATTTGAGGAGAAATGCTGTTGATGCGACAGAGACAGACAGTTAGTTAGATAGTGACGTATTGTAGTAGCATGACATTGGCATTCCATCTTCTTGGCTATCTATACACTGACTGAGTCAGGGAACGTTTAGAAATTGGAGAGATGAAAATAAGGACTATGTGAATAGGATTAAAGACCACACTCTTGGTTATGTACATCTCCACGCAGATCTTTGAATTGAAATACTGTCCTTGCAGTCTAAAGCCTCTGATGAGAGTACTCTCGTCTTCCAGTGTCTTTTACAGTGTACATTTACTTCATCAGGGTCTGGCTGGAAACCTCTGGCCTCTTGTTGTTTCTGCTGCCGTTGTTGTTGTGATACAGAGATGGTTTGTTTACTGGGTGTGGTCAAGACGTCTTGTTTACTTCGGACCAGGAGCTGTAAGTAGGCATTATTATCATTATTTTGCATCTGCATTCGCTCAAGAAACAGCTGTTGAAGTTTGAGTGCGATGCAAAGTGGCAGGGCCTGGAGTTGTTCTTGTTCATTCGGCTAACTTTGCTTTGATGCGATGGCTTCTGGCAGCGTTTTGTGCTGAATTTAACATCTGTGACAACCATCAGCACCACTCCCTCGCTGTCCAGCTCTCTCTCTCTCTCTCTCTCTCTCTCTCTCTCTCTCTCTCTCCCTCTCTCTCTCTCTCTCTCTCTCTCTCTCTCTCTCTCTCTCTCTCTCTCTCTCTCTCTCTCTCTCTCTCTTTCTCTCTTGCTCTGCCCTCTCTCTCTCATCTGCTTCTCTCTGCCCTCTCTCTGTCTCATCTCTCATCTCTCTATTTCTCTCTCTCTCCTCTCATTCCTCCTCTCTATTTAAAATATGAAGGGTAAGAGAGAAAGAGAAATGGGAAACCTCAACTTCCCCCCTGCACCTTCTGTGTTTGATGCCACTGGATCACTGTGGGCTGCCAGGCCCTGTCTCCATCACTGTCCCAGTCAGCTGG
This sequence comes from Oncorhynchus kisutch, assembly GCF_002021735.2. Taxonomy (NCBI): domain Eukaryota; kingdom Metazoa; phylum Chordata; class Actinopteri; order Salmoniformes; family Salmonidae; genus Oncorhynchus; species Oncorhynchus kisutch. The sequence goes on from NC_034184.2 coordinate 73,904,214, forward strand.
TCCAAGGTCGTAGGGTCATCTAAACATCTGGCCTCTTTGCCTTGTCCTTAAAGGTCGCCGCCTGGCATCTGTTTATAAGGCCCTGTCCCTATTTGATGATGACATCAATGGCAGCATGAGGGAAAATATCACTCCCATCTCACCTCGGCAGCGTGAACAGATGCCCGGCGACGTAAGCAACACTGTCAGTGTCTGCAAATGGTCTTGATATTAACGCCCTCATGTGTGATCTAGTTCTCTTTAATGGGGTGTTGTTGATGATGAAAGGTTTTAACTTATCGACAAGCCCTTTCACAATAACCTTGTTGGAGTCTGACTTTGTTCAGTTTGAAAAACAACTTCATTTATTTTCCTCTAAAAAACAACAAGCTAATTTGTCCCTGGCACCTGTCCCCTGTCGCTTTCAGTCTGCTGCTGTTCTGTTCCACAGTCAAGTTGGAGCAGCAGTCTGTGGCTATTCTGATGTCAGAGGCTCTTCGGGGTCAGAACAGGAATTATTAAACACAGGGTGGGTGACAGAGGGAGATGCAGGTGGGAGTAAACAGATGTTGCAATCATAAAGAAATACACAAGCTCTGAATGAAATATGAGGAGATGTAAGCAGGGGAGGGCACAGGACCACTGACTCACTGTTCTTCTCCTTCTTCTCTGCGAATCACAGCGACACATAAAGGGACTCCAATTCCTTTGATTGGTCATGGCTAGCGAATTGTCTCGGAGGCGAGAGCCAGGTGAAATATCAACCTTGTTGTGGTTCTATGTTAGAATGCCTGACGAGACCCAGCCCCTTCAAGAAAACTTCTTGCAACTAGACAGCTGTTCTGAACATACTGCAGATCCATTATTTAGATGCACTGGGGTCTCAGGACACTCCATGTTATGTCAAAGTGTTTTAAAGCATTTACACCACCCAGCTCAGCAATGAAATCTGTCAAAAATGGAATAACTTGACAGAATCTGCTCAGAACATGGATTTAGCAGAAGTGTTTTGTTTCCGAGTCATTTTTACATTGCTCCTTGCTTGTAAGGAAGTGAAAGCCTGAGTCTGTTTGAATATTTGACACATGATGTCTGAAGGAACCATGGATGTGGACCCTGAAAGAAGAAGAGCATCGAACTATACCCAGGGTTGTTCCTGGATCATGACAGGATTATTAGAAATACTAAATGCACCCACATTTTCCAGAATATGCATATTTTATTCATATATTTGCTTTATTATACATCAGAATGTCTACAGTATGGGACAAAGTGCATCAAAAAGTTATAGTTTCTAAGTTAATCCGCCTCTCCCAGAAAGTCTCTCTGTTTCAGATTTGACAAGTCAATATATAATCACACTCAGGCTTTAACGGGCCTTCCAATCCCCACCTCCTCTCCCTCGCCTGGCCCTTTGGTCCCTCCATGTGTCTCTGTATCTGTGAATACATTAGGACAGTACAGTATACTGTATATAGTGTACCAGTATTTACAGTGGATGGCTTGTTGTCAGTCATCTAGGCCTGCCTCCATCCCCCATGGCAGCGCTAGTGTCAATAGCACCAGGAGGATCTGAGCGAAGGCCAGGGGGGTGATGTAAGTATTGACACACTCCCTGAAATCACATCCTCATCTCCTCTGCCAGGGCCCTACTTTAGGGACCGATAAGGAGATTGTGAATTCTTGGCAGAGGGCTGAGAGACGCCATTAAAAAGGCAAATGTGATAATTTTTTTGTGAGAACGCCTGAGTCTTGGCAATTGTCAGTGAGGGGTCGGGCTAAAGGGATGTGACACGGAAATTACTCTTCCTCCCTACGCCTCATGTGACTCGTCTGGGAGATGGGGAGAATGACAGAAACACTCTCGTCTAATAGACTAACAATTTATCCAGTCCCCCCTTGTATGACACAGAGCCAGTCGGCCTGAGGAGGCTAAGAGCTCAGCCCAGAGATGTATTTATCCACTGACACTGTTTATAGTGGAGGAGACAAGATGGTAAATGATTTCTGAGTGTCTTTGTATTGATCCCAGTGGGGCCCCACAGCACTGAAGACCGCCAAACCAGAAAGAATCAAACAAATGGAAGTGATAACTATTATTCCTTTGGTCTCTTCAGCCCGGTCTAACCACCATCATCACTACCCTGTATCTGTGTGTGTGGGAATGTGAATGTCAGTGTGTACAGTGTTTTGCGTTCCGTTTCTTCCAGCCTGTGTGAACCAGAGGACCCCCTGGGGAGTGACATTTCAGAGGCGAGACAAAGGAGAATGTCACACTTTAACCTGACCCCCTGACAAACATGGCTACACTACAACAGTTCTCTGTCTGGTTCTGGTTGAAAGAACTCTGCTGACATTGAGAGACAGTCACCAGGCCAGACAAAAGGTTATGTCTTGAACCATCAGATGAAATAAAGTACAAAATGTTTTTGAAATATTTTGTAAAAAATATTCCTAGACTTATACAGAATAATAACAACTACCTGAAAACGGTTATATAAACTGTTAAAAAAAGGCTACCAGCGTATCAGCTGCTACCAGCCATTCAGTCACCTGCTCCCTAGCCGTCCTTGTGAGTGTTGAACAGATCTCAATGCTCATGTTGTGAACCATCAGAGGTCAAGATGTTATAATGCCCCCTCTCCCGAGGTCACTTTGTGAGAAAACACCACCTGCATCTATGTTTTCCATTACCTAAACCACCTTGAGATAAATGGGTGTTTCCCCTCTGCCGTAAGGTTCTGTATCAACCTGCGTGTGTTGAGCATCTGACTGTTACTACTTACAGTGTTTAAGAGGAAGTAAAGCAGTCAGATGTGTTATTTTTCCTGTCAGGCTCTGGCCTGCGATAGGCTGTAGATATCCCTGGCTGTGCTCTCTGTCCTGTGTTTATGGGCGGTAACAGAGAGGGGACAGTGGTCTGTGACAGGTTAACTCTGCTGTGTAAATTCCTTGGGCCGTGTATGATGTAGCCTGTGATCCGGCCATCGTTGATTAGATCTGAGCCAGTAAATATCCTATGATTAATATTGTTCTGCGTGTGGCCTCCTTGTGTCACCTTCACAGCTGGGAGGCAAAGGACCGCCTAGTTTACCACTTTATCTGCCTTCGCACCGGCTGAACGTTAGCTGTGTGTGTGTGTGTGTGTGTGTGTGTGTGTGTGTGTGTGTGTGTGTGTGTGTGTGTGTGTTATGCACACAAATACATATGTTTTATTTACTTTATTATTTTATGGAGCCATCCCCTGTATGATTTTTTAGGCCTCCCAGGTATTAGCATAGAATGTAATGTATATGATTACCGCCACTAGGGGGAGCTGTGATGTCATTGGGGCGCATTAGTGGGATCGTGAGGTCTTGGAGAACGCAGAACACTACTAACTTTTCTCTGTCTCATCATTCCACCCTGTTAATTCAGGTATGTGATGTGCAAAGGTACAATATCTATCACAAAATATTGAGATAACATGGTTAACTACATACAGTGCATTCAGAAAGTATGCAGACCGCTTGACTTTTTCCACATTTTGTTACATTACAGCTGTAATCGTATAAATAATTGGACCAAAGCGCAGCGTGAGTAGAGTTCCACATTTTAAAGATAGTGAAACTTCCAAAACAACAAAGATATAACGATCGTGAAATTCATAGCGCACATAGGCACTCATACAACACAATATCCCACATAGCAGGTGGGAAAAAGGACGTAGCACCCACTCAGAATGCGGATCCGGACTGGGCACCCACTCAGAACGCGGATCCGGCCATGGAGCCGGGCTGAACGCCGTGCCCGGACTGGGAACCCACTCAGAACGCGGATCCGGCCATGGAGCCGGGCTGAACGCCGTGCCCGGACTGGGAACCCACTCAGAACGCGGATCCGGCCATGGAGCCGGGCTGAACGCCGTGCCCGGACTGGGCAACGGCGCAGAGGAAGGCTCCGGCCATGGAGCGGGACTGAACGCCGTGCCTGGACTGGGCACCGGCGCAGAGGAAGGCTCCGGCCATGGAGCCGGGCTGAACGCTGTGCCCGGACTGGGCAACGGCGCAGAGGAAGGCTCCGGCCATGGAGCGGGACTGAACGCCGTGCCTGGACTGAGTCACGCCCTGACCTATTGCACCATAGAGAACCCCAAGGGCTCCTGTGTCCTGGGTCTCCTGTGTCCTGTGCCGGCTCCCCGCACTCACCCTGAAGAGTGTGTCACCAGCCCTGTGCAACCTGTGCCGGCTCCACACACCAGGCCTCCAATGCGCCTCCCCAGCCCGGTGCGTCCTGTGCCGGCTCCCCGCACTTGCACTGAGGGGCGTGTCATCAGTCCGGTGCAACCTGTGCACCAGTGCACCTCGTCCACCAGTGCGTGCGTGTGTACAGTCCAGAACCTCCAGTGAAGGTTCACAGTCCAGAGCCTCCAGTGACGGTTCACAGTCCAGAGCCTCCAGTGACGGTTCACAGTCCAGAGCCTCCAGCGACGGTTGATAGTCCAGAACCTCCAGCGATGGTTCACAGTCCGGAACCTCCAGCGACGGTTCACAGTCCAGAGCCTGCGGTGACGGTTCACAGTCCAGAGCCTCCAGTGACGGTTCACAGTCCAGAGCCTCCAGTGACGGTTCGCAGTCCAGAGCCTCCAGTGACGGTTCACATTCCGGAACCTCCAGCGACGGTTCACAGTCCAGAGCCTGCGGTGACGGTTCACAGTCCAGAGCCTCTAGCGACGGTTCACAGTCCAGAGCCTCCAGCGACGGTTCACTGTCCAGAACCTCCAGCGACGGTTCACAGTCCAGAACCTCCAGTGACGGTTCACAGTCCAGAGCCTCCAGTGACGGTTCACAGTCCAGAGCTTCCAGCAACGGTTCACAGTCCAGAGCCTCCAGCGACGGTTCACAGTCCAGAGCTTCCAGTGACAGTTCACAGTCCAGAGGTTCCAGTGACGGTTCACAGTCCAGAGCCTCCAGCGACGGTTCACAGGCCAGAGCCTCCAGCGACGGTTCACAGTCCAGAGCCTCCAGCGACGGTTCACAGTCCAGAACCTCCAGCGACGGTTCACAGTCCAGAACCTCCAGTGACGGTTCACAGTCCAGAGCCTCCAGTGACGGTTCACAGTCCAGAGCTTCCAGTGACGGTTCACAGTCCAGAGGTTCCAGTGACGGTTCACAGTCCAGAGCCTCCAGCAATGGTTCACAGTCCAGAGCCTCCAGCAACGGTTCACAGTCCAGAGCCTCCAGCGACGGTTCACAGTCCAGAGCTTCCAGTGACGGTTCACAGTCCAGAGGTTCCAGTGACGGTTCACAGTCCAGAGCCTCCAGCAACGGTTCACAGTCCAGAGCCTCCAGTGACGGTTCACAGTCCAGAGCCTCCAGTGACGGTTCACAGTCCAGAGCTTCCAGCGACGGTTCACAGTCCAGAGCTTCCAGTGACGGTTCACAGTCCAGAGCCTCCAGTGACGGTCCACGGTCCAGAGCCTCCAGTGACGGTTCACAGTTCAGAGCTTCCAGTGACGGTTCACAGTCCAGAGCCTGTGCTCCGTTCATTCCCTCGATCCTGACTAGTCTCCCAGTCCCTTCCGCTGAATAACATCCCCACAGCATGATGCTGCCACCACCATGACGCTTGGCCTTCAGGCCAAAGAGTTCAATCTTGGTTTCATCAGACCAGAGTAGCTTGTTTCTCATGGTCTGAGAGTCCTTTAGGGGCCTTTTGGCAACTCCAAGTGGGCCTTTTACTGAGGAGTGGCTTCTGTCTGGCCACTCTACCATAATGGCCTGATTGGTGGAGTGCTGCAGAGATGGTTGTCCTTCTGGAAGGTTCTCCCATCTCCACAGAGGAGATGGGTAAACAAAACACCAGTCTCAATGTCAACAGTGAAGAGGTGACCCGGGGATGCTGGCCTTCTAGGCAGATTTGCAACAGAACACAGACACTGGACAGAGGAACTTCTTCACTTTTTATGTTGAGACGTGTTTTGCGGGTACTATTTAATGAAATGCCATTTGAGGACTTGTGAGGCATCTGTTTCTCAAACTAGACACTAATGTATTTGTCCTCTTGCTCAGTTGTGCACCGGGCCTCCCACTCCTCTTTCTATTCTGGTTAGAGTCAGTTTGCGCTGTTCTGTGAAGGGAGTAGTACACAGTGTTGTACGAGATCTTCATTTTCTTGACAATTTCTCGCAATTTCTAGCCTTCATTTCTCAGAACAAGAATAGACTGACGAGTTTCAGAAGAAAGGTCTTTGTTTCTGGCCCTTTTGAGCCTGTAATCGAACCCACAAATTCTGATGCTATAGATACTCAACTAGTCTGAAGAAGGCCAGGTGTATTGCTTCTTTAATCAGAACAACAGTTTTCAGCTGTGCTAACATAATTGCAAAAGCGTTTTCTTATGATCAATTAGCCATTTAAAATGATAAACTTGGATTAGCTAACACAGCGTGCCATTGGAACACAGGAGTGATGTTTGCTGATAATGGGCCTCTGTACACCTATGTAGATATTCCATAAAAAATCTGCCGTTTCCATCTACAATAGTCATTTACAACATTAACAATGTCTACACAGTATTTCTGATCAATTTGATATTATTTTAATGGACAAAAAAAAGTGACCCCAAACTTTTGAACGGTAGTGTAGATATGCAATGTGACAATAGAATGTGTTGAAAGTGTTTCTATTTGTAAGAAAATAGCATTTATCAGTTCACTAGCTATATGCTAACTGAATTTATCTCTGCTAAGTGCTAGCCATCTCTAGGCTAATGGGTTTCAGCTATTGTTAGCTCACATGTTGATGGTTTAGAATGTAATGTTTGTAGAATTGTTTAGCACAGGCCTCCAGTCATTTGTATCTTCATCGGAATTGACACTGCTAGTACAGTGAGCTCTATGTAATACACAGAACAATTTGATGGTTTTACATGCCAAATAGCTTTTGTTGGTAGATGCTAAATACTACTGATTGAATAGCTTCAGGTTACATGCACTATTCATTTGTGTAACGGTTTTCGTCTGGAGAAGGAGAAGAGGACCAAGGTGCAGCGTGGTACATGTTCATGGTAGATTTAATAAAGAAACTGAACACAAGAACAAAACAAACAAAAAACTAAGCGGAACAAACTAAACAGTTCTGTCTGATGCAGACACACAGACAGAAAACAAACACCCACAACCAAAATGGGGAAAACAGGATACCTATGTATGATTCTCAATCAGAGACAACGAACTGCCTCTGATTGAGAACCATACTCGGCCAAACACATAGAACTATAACATAGAAAAAAGAACATAGACTACCCACCCCAACTCACGCCCTGACTACAATGCAATTGGGAAACATTTTAACAAAAGATGAACAAAAGAAAACTATATTTGAATAAATCTCAGAGAATACCTGATGCTGAACACAACTAACTTTTCTCCATCTCTTAATTCCACCATATTAATTCAGGGCTGTTATCTGATGACCACTTCTCAGTCCGAGAAGTGTAACACATGAGTGTGTGCCTGCCTGCCTGTGTGCGTAATGCTCTTTATCCATACCTTGAGAGGATGTAGAAAGTAACCTTTAAACGGTGATGCCCATTGACACAAGGGGTGGTATTAATGCTATTTGGGATAACTAATGCTCTGCAAAGTTTTTACGTGCTGCAAAATCAGCTTTCCATTCACAGGAGAAGGAAGACCTTTCAAAAACATTGCATTAGTGGCACATTACATGGCTGAAACGTTTAACAACACTAGAAAACCATAATGGCTAATTAGACTAATGAACAGACTGAACTAATTACAGTAGCCAGAGTGTATCCATGTAACGCCAGGGAGGAAATGATGTGTGTTTAAATAGAGCTTGTCGAACTGCAACAGAATCATGTCTAATTAACAACCTTGCCTCTGCAGCCACCAGAACACTGTCTCCAAGTAGTATCTTTGAATGAGGCTTCTCCCTGTGTAAAAACTCCTGTCTCCTTTTGACATCTCTCCAGCCAGCTACATCCGTCTATCATCTCACAAGCACTGTCACTTCAGTCCGCCTTTGTTTCGCAATTACTCATTTCCAAAACCAGTTCATTTGGAAAACACACTCGGCTGCACGTGGATTGTCAACACAGGACTCGTAGCCAGAAAGTGATCTCACTGATTGCCGTCCCCCATTCTCCATGACGACCGCGTGATTGTCATTGGAAGATGGTGTTCGGGACATCCATGTCATCTTAATAAAGACACTAAAGCGCACGACGGCCCTCCACCATAGATCAGAGTCCTGACCTGTCTGGGAATGTAGACCTCTAATTGGTTCTGTGTGGTGGTGCAGCAGAATCCCCCGTCCACACGTCATATCAGCCCGACTGTCCCGTGCGTCACTGTCAATAGGCCTGAGAAATCTCCCTAACAAGCTCCCGATTACATAAATCTACCCTGTCTACACTGCACAGGAGCATGCGCTCTGAGGAGCTCTCGAGGAGACGTTGTATTTGATTACATTGGATGGAGGGAGAGAAGAAGAGCTCTAAAGGCCAGGAGGGAAGAGAGGGAGGGAAGGGATGACGTTTCTGAGCTGTGTGTAAAGGGGGCGTGAGTGGCTTTGACAGACCCAGTGAATTATGCACCCCTCTACCTTTTTCATTACAAGGAGCAGGGACCCAAAATGCAAATGTGGATGTCTCTCTCCAGGAAGGTCATTAGAAATGTGACACATCCAACAACTGCCTCAAAACACCTGACAAGATAGTCCAGCGCCACCATGTTAATGTTCTGGGTTTTTTCATATTCAAATTTCACTTTACTGTAGGCTTTGTCATTGCCTGTCATCATTTTGAATCTTGATGTCTGACACTTTGGACTTCAATACTTCAATGGGTGTCAATATAGATATTTCTACGTCAGGCTGTTGTTGCTTTGTGTTTTGTGTCTCACGTCTCTATCATGCCGTTTCTCTAATGACCTCAGCGTTCGCTCTGATCACTCTCATCATGGCCAATGTTCAAGATACCTGGAGATGTCCGCTATCAGACAGGCTTGGACCAGACCATCCGCTGTGTATTGTCAGTCAGTCTGAGAAGGAGATGACAGGTGAACTGAATCTGCCGTCATGGCCTTCTTACAGGGTGATAAATTGGCTTAATGGGGGCCATGCCTGGGGGGGGGGGGGGTAAAGTTTTATTGCCTGTGACCGTAGTTTTATCCACATTGTAATTTCAGCCATCTTTTTCTGCATCATAAGGTCGGTCGGATGGTTGGTCTTAGGCTCGGTTAAACAAATATCTCACTGTCGGTACCTGGCACATGTGTCATATGACAACCAAGGAGCTGATAGACACACATGCTCACCGGGGCTCAATGGACCATTGTTGGGGTTAAAAAGCCGGTTTGAATGTGAGTTTATCCATTATATAGCCCGGAGAGCACAGTTGACAGAATTATTTTCATGTGGGCATGGAAACATTTCATTTATATTACTGAATTTATGAAGTTAAACCAACCACAGATTTAATCTCCTTAAATGAAAATAAATAGACAATAAGGATGTTAATTCCCACACTGATCATGTCATCGTCTGGCTGTCTCTACATTAATGTTCAACAGCAGTCTAATCATCAACACCAGTAATCCATTAGAAGGCATTCATTCTCCTTGACTATTTACTAGAGTTTGTTTCCAACCCAACTCATTACTTGTGATAGATTAGTTGATTCTAATGAGATGCTGTTTATCATTGATTCTAATGATAAACATGCCTCATCAGTAAGTGAATGGGACGTACCTGTCAGGGAGACTCAATCTCTAATAACTATCATCAGATGAATAAATAACAACCACCTCTTTAATGGTGCTTCACTTCTTTACCTTCTGGTTTCTATTATTACTCTCCCTCTGTCTCTCTCTCTCTCCATGTCTCTCTCTCTCTCCCTCTGTCTCTCTCTCTCTCCCTCCATGTCTCTCTCTCTCTCCCTCCATGTTTCTCTCTCTCCCTCTGTCTCTCTCTCTCTCCCTCCATGTCTCTCTCTCTCTCCCTCTGTCTCTCTCTCTCTCCCTCCATGTCTCTCTCTCTCCCTCAATGTCTCTCGCTCTCTCCCTCCATGTCTCTCTCTCTCTCTCCCTCCATGTCTCTCTCTCTCCCTCCATGTCTCTCTCTCTCTCCCTCCATGTCTCTTTCTCTCCCTCTGTCTCTCTCTCTCTCCCTCCATGTCTCTCCCTCTGTCTCTCTCTCTCTCCCTCCATGTCTCTCTCTCTCCCTCAATGTCTCTCTCTCTCCCTCCATGTCTCTCTCTCTCTCTCCCTCCATGTCTCTCTCTCTCCCTCCATGTCTCTCTCTCCCTCCATGTCTCTCTCTCCCTCCATGTCTCTCTCTCTCTCCCTCCATGTCTCTCTCTCTCCCTCCATGTCTCTCTCTCTCTCCCTCCATGTCTCTCTCTCTCTCTCCCTCCATGTCTCTCTCTCTCTCTCTCTCTCCCTCTGTCTCTCTCTCTGCCTCCAGGTCTCTCTCTCCCTCCATGTCTCTCTCTCTCCCTCTGTCTCTCTCTCTCTCCCTCCATGTCTCTCTCGCTCCCTCTGTCTCTCTCTCTCCCTCCATGTCTCTCTCTCTCCCTCCATGTCTCTCTCTCCCTCTGTCTCTCTCTCTCTCCCTCCATGTCTCTCTCTCTCTCCCTCTGTCTCTCTTTTTCCCTCCATATCTCTCTTTCACTCCCTCTTTCTTTCTTTCTCTCTCTGTCTCCCTCCCTCCCTCTCTCCCTCTCTCTCTCTCTCTCTCTCTCTCTCATCCCATTTGCAACAGATTGATTCTTCCTTTTAAATGTCCTATATTATCAATTATCACTTGTTCAGGGTCTGGTAGTACTGGAGTACTGGCTCTTTTAACCTGTAGGGGCTAATATGCCACTTATTCTGCATTGTCGCACCAGCTACTCTTCAGAATCTCTCAAACTGCTTCTATAGTAATCTTCCTTTAGTTGGTTTTCTCCATAAAGACAAACGACAGAATCATGACATTAGAACTAAAGAGTTCTTTAAACACAATACCTTCTCCCAGACTCCCTCCACTTTAACCACAGTGACCATAGTTCTTATGTTCCTCTAGACTCTCTCCACAGTGACCAGAGTTCTTATGTTCCTCCAGACTCTCTCCACAGTGACCAGAGTTCTTATGTTCCTCCAGACTCCCTCCACAGTGACCAGAGTTCTTATGTTCCTCCAGACTCTCTCCACAGTGACCATAGTTCTTATGTTCCTCTAGACTCTCTCCACAGTGACCAGAGTTCTTATGTTCCTCCAGACTCTCTCCACAGTGACCAGAGTTCTTATGTTCCTCCAGACTCTCTCCACAGTGACCAGAGTTCTTATGTTCCTCCAGACTCTCTCCACAGTGACCAGAGTTCTTATGTTCCTCCAGACTCTCTCCACAGTGATCAGAGTTCTTATGTTCCTCCAGACTCTCTCCACAGTGACCAGAGTTCTTATGTTCCTCCAGACTCTCTCCACAGTGACCAGAGTTCTTATGTTCCTCCAGACTCTCTCCACAGTGACCAGAGTTCTTATGTTCCTCCAGACTCTCTCCACAGTGACCAGAGTTCTTATGTTCCTCCAGACTCTCTCCACAGTGACCAGAGTTCTTATGTTCCTCCAGACTCTCTCCACAGTGATCAGAGTTCTTATGTTCCTCCAGACTCTCTCCACAGTGACCAGAGTTCTTATGTTCCTCCAGACTCTCTCCACAGTGACCAGAGTTCTTATGTTCCTCCAGACTCTCTCCACAGTGACCAGAGTTCTTATGTTCCTCCAGACTCTCTCCACAGTGATCAGAGTTCTTATGTTCCTCCAGACTCTCTCCACAGTGACCAGAGTTCTTATGTTCCTCCAGACTCTCTCCACAGTGATCAGAGTTCTTATGTTCCTCCAGACTCTCTCCACAGTGACCAGAGTTCTTATGTTCCTCCAGACTCTCTCCACAGTGATCAGAGTTCTTATGTTCCTCCAGACTCTCTCCACAGTGATCAGAGTTCTTATGTTCCTCCAGACTCTCTCCACAGTGACCAGAGTTCTTATGTTCCTCCAGACTCTCTCCACAGTGACCAGAGTTCTTATGTTCCTCCAGACTCTCTCCACAGTGACCAGAGTTCTTATGTTCCTCCAGACTCTCTCCACAGTGATCAGAGTTCTTATGTTCCTCCAGACTCTCTCCACAGTGACCAGAGTTCTTATGTTCCTCCAGACTCTCTCCACAGTGACCAGAGTTCTTATGTTCCTCCAGACTCTCTCCACAGTGATCAGAGTTCTTATGTTCCTCCAGACTCTCTCCACAGTGACCAGAGTTCTTATGTTCCTCCAGACTCTCTCCACAGTGACCAGAGTTCTTATGTTCCTCCAGACTCTCTCCACAGTGACCAGAGTTCTTATGTTCCTCCAGACTCTCTCCACAGTGACCAGAGTTCTTATGTTCCTCCAGACTCTCTCCACAGTGACCAGAGTTCTTATGTTCCTCCAGACTCTCTCCACAGTGATCAGAGTTCTTATGTTCCTCCAGACTCTCTCCACAGTGACCAGAGTTCTTATGTTCCTCCAGTCCAGAGAACAGCATCAGGAAGAGGTTGATTCATGACATCACGTCTGGGAGGAATCACAAACCACCTCAGGTCACTCTACACACAGCTAGGCTAAGAGATGGAGGAATTAACATGAGGGGGAGGAAGAGAGAGAGAGCACTGATCATCCATTAAAAGATACTGCCCCCGTTACTCATGGAAGCGCTTATCGTAACACAAGACAAGGGGCAGTGTGACCTTCAGACATTAAACAGTCCTGTTAATTGACTAATAATAAAATGTTTTTATTGTGCAAAAAAAACTTTAGGATAATTGAATTCTCCTTTTTGCTGAGGTTGTAAAACATGACTGTTAATGGTACTAATGAGAACTACTAGAAGACAAGGGCACTCCGGAGTATCTCCACTAACCCCCTCCATCCCGCCATCCTTCTCTCCATCCCTCTCTCCATTCCTCCTCCCCCACTTTCCTCCCTTCAAACTTTACATTTAAACCACTCTCATTAGTGGTGAAATTACAGCGCTGAAGCCGATTGGTCCTCATTAGCATCCACTGATCCTTGGCAGGGCCCGTGTCCTAACATCTGTTAATTAGCTCTCTGGAAATCTAATCAATGTAATAACTCGGATTAATCTCCTCTTTTGCACTTATTTTGTCTCTCTCTTTCATTCCTGACCTGGAAGTACATGAGCACTCACCAATATACTGTCCTGGTCTGTGTTGGGTTGTGATATGAAGTGAAGGGTTAGCCTTGGTGCATGGCAGCCATTTTGTGCTCAGAATGGCACATAACCTTATCGGGTGTCACTTTGGCTGCTTGTCACATGGATGGTGGTGGTGGCGACTGGCGAGCCACGCTGCAGGCCTCATTAGAACACATTTAGTCCAACTGCCCATGAGGCATGTCGGGATCCAGATCTTCAGGGTTATATAGTGTCCAACATCAGAAATAATGTTGTAAGATACAGTGCATAGCCACTTGAATATCTTCCATTACATTGTGTCCCTCAGTTGAACACCTAGAACCACGGGTCTTCATGTCGGTGTTGCCATGGTGTTACCGACAAAGACAGTGTGTGACTGGCCGCACACTTGCTCTACCCAGGGATCTCTGGCACGCCTCTCAGTGTGTGATGATGAATGATTTCCACACAAACACACACTCAGTCGGTCCCCACCCCCATACACACAGGCAGAGCGTCTTCCTCTGTGTTGGTGGTTGAATATTCAGACCCAGGCGTGTGAGACGGGGGGGAATAAGGTTGTGTTTATTAGCTGCTCCCTTTGTGTGTTCTAAATTGCCTTGTTTGCTCGGCACAAGCACACAAACAGATGCTGTTTCCTCTGCTCTGGGTAATTCACTCTGTCTCTGGGTAACTACTGGAGGACCTCACACGCCACACACACTCATGTCACATCTCTCACGAACACGAACACACACGCACATGCACACACTTATACGCCACCATATAGGAAACCTCTCAGCTCTTTACCCCATCAGAGACACAATTTCACTCTTATTAAGAAAATCTGCATTTAGGAGGGCAGCAATGCTATCAGTCTAAATTAATCTGCTTTGACTGAACCCTAATGTGACCGCAGTCATCCAGTAATTATTGTCTGGATGGCGCCTCAGCACCAGCCTGAACCTCCACACCCTCATACCCCCACCCCCTCTCTTCCATGTCCTCTCCCCCAGACAGGGGCTGGTCTCGGTGGATGAACCCCCTCAGATGGGCTGGTTATGGTGGGTGAGGGCAGGCATGTCATTTAGCGCTCCATCAGTGAGCCGCTGCTTCTCCTGCCTGCATTACTGTGATTAACGTCCGCATAGCGGACCACTGTCACACACACATACAGGCATAAGCACACATGCACACAAACACACACACACACAATTGTCATCTGAGATAGGGTCTCATCAAGTCAACAGTAGAGGACCCTCTTTCTTCTTTTCTACCTCTCCAACAAAGACGATTTGAACAACGATGTTTAACTAAACCAAGATAGGCCACTGCCTGTCATTTCCAATGGGAACAAATGAGTCATAGTGGACAGAACAAGCAAGGAGGTAGGCAGAGCCAAGCACGCGCTAGCAATATCCTATTGGCGCATTTTAGCATGCATCTGCATATTTCCATCTCGTTCCATCTTCTCCCACTGCCTGCCAGTGGGCTTCCTCTCACTACCATATTTGGTAGCGAGTGGAAAAGCCAACCGGATGCTTCATATTTATAGAACAAGTGAAATATCTGTCTCATTGTTCTATCTGTGATTTGACTGTGTGATTATAGTAACGAAGGCAGTCCAGTAGAATATGTAAAGTCTTACTGTCCGTCACATTAATAACAGCAGAAGGCGGGCTGACCACAGTCTCTTCTCCTCAACTTGACACAGCGAGGTTCAGCAGGCCAACAGACACACTGTTACTGCTACTGCTCTGTCACTTTTAGAGAGCTCACCCTGTTACACCACAGTACAGTCCATATGGTAGGACAGAACACATAGCTTCAGGACACAGAGCACAACCAGCCGAGACATCAGCCGCAGACTGAAAAGATCAGCCAAGACATCAGCCGAGGACTGGAAAGATCAGCCGAAATACAGAGAAGCAGTAGAGAATGTCTGTCTGTCTGTCTGTCTGTCTGTCTGTCTGTCTGTCTGTGTGTTTGACTCGATTGTAATTACGTTCCTAAACCCGGGGCCTCATCTCATGGCCCTGGTGTGTCTGCAGGTGGAAGAGAGTCAGTTTTGATTACAAAGTAACCGCTTCGGCGTCGGACAGGCCGCTACACGCTGATATGCATTCTATCAGGCTGATTTATGCAAATTATGCACATTATTCCCGCAGGAATCTCTTCTGAAACTGCCAGGATAAATTGCCGGAAATTAGCCATAAAATGGGTTGTGCAGGGAGTGTGAGCAGTGTTAGGTGAAGTCTGTGGAGAAGCCAAGGACACAGGGCAGCTCTCGTTATGCTTGGCCTGGCCCTGGATTCACATCCACCATGCACGCCATTCTCGCCTTTTAGGAACCTCACACACACAAACACACAGACAGACAGAACATTCATATTACATATAGTAATGGATATTAAACACACAATGTATTACAGTGAACAGAACACCTGGGTTTGTTCTGATGTTTTGATATTGGTCCCAAAAGGCTTCTCTGGCTTTGTTCAAAGATTACTCCTGTTCTGTCTCCTTTGCTTGTGTTTTTCCTGAAGGCAAATCCATTTTTAAGAGGTTCTAATATTACATATTAGACTGAAAGTTTAGCTGTCGGCATTTGAAAAAGCTTGAAATCTATTTAGGTTTTGTTGGCTGTTGTTATCTGTCTGTTTGTAAAACTGAAAACGTATAAATCAAATGTTTAAATCAAATACAAATCTATCTAGTCCCCCCCCCCCCCCTCGATGTTTGTATTTACAATAACAAAGACAAACCTCTGCCATGCTTTTGACCTATAATCCTAATCTTTAGATCAGATTGTAATACAAAATAGACAATAAAATCAGGTAAAGGTTCAATGTTTGGGCAAATATGTGAACATGTAAAAAGGATCAGATTGATGTGTAAATATTCACCATTAAAATGACCCAAAGCAGGAGTCTCCTAAAGGCTGTCCTTTTGTCATAGATTGTTCTGCCCCTTAGTCTGGCCTCTCCATTGGTCTCTTCCCTCTATGGTCACATGATGAGCAGTAGCAGTGTGTGATCATGATGATGATGATGAGCGCGTGGTGAGTGACTTGCATGGTAATTGTGTCATCTTCATGTCTTTAGTGTAATGTGGAAGCCCTGGTTAATGAATATCACCGAGAGGAGATTAATCCCGCCCGGCCACATCTCTGAGAAACCCAGGGAAGGTCACCACACGCATACTGATGAGGTAGCTAAGTTATTACACACATACATATATTTTTTGCATATTTCTGGATCCAAAGTTATTATTATGCTTACACAATTCATTGTGAAATAGGCTATGTTTTTTTTGACAGTTTTATAATTCAAGATTCAATTGTTTACATCAATTTGTTATAAACCCTCAAAGCTTTTCCTAGAGTACTGGTTATGTGATCTAGTTCCCTGGCTTCACAGGGACAGTCTATGAGCAAGGACATTTAATCCAATATTTTTCTGAAATCTCAATGCAAAAAAAGATGACATGTTTCTCCTTTAATCAGGACCATCAACCTTGTTCTTATGGCTTTGTCCTCCTGTCCTCGCGTTGAATTGGTTCAGTGGAGTAAACAACTGAACAACCAAACAACCAAACAACTTCTGCCAATCCCAACTCTAACAGCACCACAAATTACTGCTGTGTCTGCCGGATGGTGCCTTGTAATCCCAGGGGAATAAAAGGACATCAGATTACAGCACAAAGGAAAGCGCCACCGTTGAACTGAGATTGGGAGATTACGCTGAATAGGGCTTAATCTGATTAACATGGAGGGGAGGGAGAAGGTTTCTGGATGTTACTGTATAATTACATATTTCAGATGAGAGGATATTCACACTACTAGGTCACGTATAGGACACAGTCATCCAGTCAGCCAGTCAGTCAGTCAGCCAGTCAACCAGTCAGTTAGTCAGTCAGTCATTCAGTTATCCAGTCAGCCAGCCACTTAGTCAGCCAGTCAGTCAGCCAGTCAGCCAGTCATTCAGTTATCCAGTCAGCCAGCCACTTAGTCAGCCAGCCAGCCAGCCAGTCAGTCAGTCAGTCAGTCAACCAGTCAGGGACAAACATAGGGCCATATGTTCAGCTGACCTCAAGGCTGACACTCTAAAGACAAGCACATACAACAAATATATGAATACATGTATGCATCACTGACTGTTAATATTAGATAAATACTGTATGTGTGTAAACATGTAGACATATCGATAATAAATCATGTATGAATGAAATGAAGATAAAAAGCAATGGACAGTAGAAGAATGATTGTGTTACTTATTCATCTCATACTCTATATGAGTTTTTACTCAGTCAGAGAAACCACACAGCCAGCAGTTCATTTCAGGCCACTGTAATGACTTTTCTGGGGGGGGGGGGGGGTAGAGTTTTCCTAGGCCATACAACATCCTCCATGTGACCAGAGTCTGCCTTCAAATGAGCAAAACACATTCCAATTGCAAAACAGAGTCTTAGGATGAGCATACATGAACTATTCTTACTGTGTATATTAACATAATCCTAATCTGATCTCACTTGTTGTGTTTACTTTCTAATTTGTTTCGATAAGCCCCCCAGTCCTAGTTTCAGTATAGCCCCTTTTTCAGTATTCTGTAGATCTGCATTGAACAGTGTGGTCTGCATGCCTGCATGACACATTGGTAGCTTGTGCCTGACCAAAAGGAGTTACAGATGTAGTATCTTAATAATAAGTATCTTAAAATATTCATGCAGCAACAGGGGAAATGTCAATTATTATGTGAATTATAATGAATGGACATTTGTGTAGAGGTTGATACATTTTATGTTCGGGAAAATCAAGCCAGAAATGTCAAAGTGGAAATTACAAATGTTAGAAGCCTTTTTACACCTCAAATACACTACAAGGTTGCATTTCCTGCTGGCAAGAAAATTCTCAACAACAAAAGAGTGATCAAATGAAGATCCTACATCTGTACAGCCCAGCAGTTGATATTGGGTGGCTGAGCTCAATGCAGGACATGTATCTTCACTCCCCCTTTATGACATGATGTGGGTCATTCAATTCCCAGAGTTTTTGCCTGTTACTGATATGTTGAATTCACTGTGCTTATGTGTATTCTATGTTTATCATCCTTAGCATACATCACATGGATGTTATGAATAGGTACCCTGGTGACACTAGATATGGTCATTGAATATTTGATGGTTTATGAAAAGGGGGCTTTTTATCTTTCCCCTTTTATTCATGACCTCTGAGTCTAGCCATAAACTGGGTATTGGCTACTGTTAGCCTGCTGGCTACTGAGCACTGGTGGTACTGTCAGATACCTAGCTGTATTCCTCCTTGTTTACCACTGTCCTGCCATACAGGAGCCAGAGAACCATACATGTACTGTTCAGAGTTTGGGAATCTGCCCTCATGTTGGCTCAGACATTACGCCACAGCTACACTCATCTATCACTACGACTTATACAGAATTAACTGATGTGATGGGGGGGGGGGGGTGACAGTCAAACTCTCCTCCACTCCCTCCTAAACAAACTCGAATGTCTGAATCAGTGAAAACAACAAAAGACTCAGGATAAGATAACAAACAGATCAAACACAATGATATCAAGCTACCTCACACAGTTTACCACTGTAGAAGTCATCACATTCTGAATAATATTTTCAGTTTAGCTGCTTTGAACCATAGGTGCCTTCTTCCTGTTTCCTTTTGATAATGTTCTGGTTCTTCTTCACACACATGGCTCTTTCTCTCTCCAGGGGAAGAGGGTCTATTGGGCTAATGTGAGTATTAGTATGGTTTAAATTCACCAGTCGTTTATGCATTAATGCATATTGCATAATTAATGTTTTTGTGAAGTCTCGGTTTCCAATAGCCCAATTAGCTGTCTGTCATTACTATGGTGGGTTTAAAAATGTGCACTGCAGTTATTTTACGAGTGGAAAAAGTACTGAAAGCTGAAACAATCCAGTCTTGTGTGTCAGCTCCTGAAACTAGTTGATTTCTAGCAGTAATTGCTGACAGTATTTCTATGCCAGAGCCATTCTTGATGTGTGCCTGATTATTTCCCCTCCTGATTAAGGTTCATTGTGTGGTGATTCAAACCGTTTATGCTCTTGATGGGATTAGATAGGACAGTGTAATGACCCTGTTGTCTAAATGGCTCACATACACACACTGGGCTCTAGGTTGGAAACTGGCACAGAAATATGACAAAGCCGTGAACTAGGTAGAATACACCATGTCAGATGGATATTCAGATCCTTAGAATAGTGATGGCAAATGTACAAGACTGTGTATGATATCAGCTCTCACGTGAAGGAAACACTGCTTATAAACGTGTGTTTGGTTTTTTGTTGTATTATAATCTAGAATATTATACGGTGAGACACACTGCCAGTGTGTAATACCTTCAATTCTCTGAGCTTCTTGTATCAGATGTAAATGATTTAAATGGACAACATGTACATAGAGGCATACTGGGCTATATTTCACTGTCGTTTTTGCTAAATCCATGTTTCTGCTTTAGAAACAATACAAGTGTAGGTTATTTCGAATTTATGTGAAATACATTTAAATTAAAAATACTATCATGTATTTTATAATTCTATTGAATTGTTTATTTCAAAGATTAATCCAAATAAATTACAAGTAATTGTTTTCCATTATTATAGACAGCCTTGTAGGCTTACCAGATCAATAGTTTAGTTATCTGTCTATTGGCCAGCGAGTGTAGACTTTTCCCATAGTTAACTGACGAAAGGGTCTTTGACAGAGCTGTGTCAATATACCCATGTCTATCTGCATCTAAAGTAGTTGATCATTTGAAACAAACATTCTGCAGTTGTCGTCGGCGAGCCCCACTGACAACATCTCAAAATGAAGAATGGTGCTATCCATGGTGCTGAAACGCTGCTTGGACGACTACTGTCATCAAATAGTTCACTTTTACTTCGAAGACCCAACTAAGTGGCTCAGCTATTCAATATGGATATAAACAAAACATGATTTTGATACTTCATAGAATACTTTATAAAAATTAAAGTTATAGTCCCAAATATTTAAAAATATATAAATCAATTTGTTCTTATATATTATCTTGAATTACCATTATTTTGTCTATAATTTGTGTTAATTTTTTTGTTGTCATTTGATTTTGTTTTAATTTCTTAATTTATTTTAGTTCATCAAAAAAGGTTTAATAGATCTACTGATGCTGTGAAACATCACAGTATCAAATAGCCTGTAGTTGTCGCAATCATTTGCAACAGAGAGAAAAGTTGAAGGCTTAAAAATGTAGATCAGATGATTTATCCAATTTCCAAGATATCCTCTTTGACCACTTCCTAGTGTGGTATAGCCTACATGAATTGGATTAAATGTGTGATTTCTAGCATAATACACAATTGCTTCCGTTTGAACACAATTTTCCGGGGTTGCCCTTTGGCCCTGTCTTTTACCTCTCAGTCCTGCTGATGGACTAGAGAAGCAGGACAATACAGGACAAAACACACCAACGGCAGTGCCGCTGATCACTGTGCTACGTCGTGATTAAAGACACCCAATTACTGCAATGAACAGTGTCGTAATTACGTTCCTTAATCACATTCTGGAGGTCTAATTGCCTTAACGATGTGTTTCATTAAACGAATGTAGGTATTACAGTCGACAGTTTTCATACACAGTTGTTGTCGAATTAACAAATTATTAGACAGCGTCATGGAAATTGTTTTAATAATAATAATTAAGCCTGGCCGAGCTTTGTGGTGTAATACAAACAGACATGCCCTTCTAGCCGCGGGGCAACGTTGTCCACCACGTCTGGCCTTTGCTCCCAAGGCTTCGTGTGACTTTACATCTCAAGGTCCAGAAAAGTTACCGTTTGTGATGGAGCGTAAAATGATCAACTCATTATTATTTTTTACAACATGCTTAGCATGTGGCGACTTTCCGAAGATCAACAAGCTCTTCATTTTATTTTTTATGAATCGTTATTTAGGCTATGGGCCATGAAGAGAGAATTATAATGTTATAATATTTCTAGTTGATAATTAGGTGCACAAGCCCATTTCTTCAGATATTTTTTATTATTTCCTTATCCCACGTTCAGATTTTTTAAAGATAAATGAGACAAAGTGGCCTTTCTCTGAAAAATATATTTCAGTCCCGGCTTCGTTTTCTTAAATTACTCCAGTTTCAGTGATTTCATCAGACGACCAGACGAAGATTTTCGTTTTGTTCAAAATATTTTAATAAAGCTGTCCAACACATCAACACATACAAATGGCCCTCTTTATTCTTATAATAACTAATGTATCTACAATAATCCACTGCTTGACCTGACAGCGCTCCTGATCCATCAAGACCTCGGCCTTATTGCATGAGTGTGTAAGAAATGACGCAAATTAGACACGTCGCTAATGCAGAATACAGTACCACCATGCAAATCAAATGTATCAAATCAATAAATAAAAAAGGACAAATTGAAAAGAACATGAACTGAATATACAAGTTTTTAGAGACTCAAATATAATTATATTACAGTGCCAAGGAAACTGCCAATGTAGCACAAGTGTTTGATACAACAAAACTATATAAATGACTATAAACTCTGTATTGAGAGATTAAAACAAACTAATTTCGTATTCATTTGAGCTCATTTTGCTTTCCCACAGACTCTTAGTTGCTCAACACATTCTCAAAAGATCACAAAATAACCACCAATAAGAAAAACCCTCTTAAGTTATAAATAAAGTAAGTGAAGCAGCAAGGTTGTGGTTTCTTATTTTAACTAATGTCTTAAGTTGTTCCATCTATTCAAGTGAAATGGTCGCGTGTATTTGTCAGGTCACCACCTTTCACACAGGGTCCATATTTGCGCAGTGGTAAACAACTGTCAATCCATCACCACTTGCGAGACACTCGTACATTTCTGTTTGGTTTTTCACTTTCATTCATACCAGCACTTAAAGGATGCTTTATATATACACAATCAAGCGTTGTCTTAACAAAAAGCGCTTCTTCCAATGCATTTGTAAATGTTATAAATGTACTCATCATCGGATTCACTTTTCTCGGTCTACACTGACTTCTCTCCAAAGTCGCTGTTTGTTTTAAAAAGTGTTGTTCGCTATCGCATGTGCTTCTCTGAGTCTCTGGTACTGGCTCGTTGTTATGATTCAGCTAAGGCTTGTCAGTGCATTGTTTAAACAGGCTCGAGGTGACGTTGTTGAAAAGGACACATTTGTCGGGGCAGGATGACCCGGCCAATCCGGTGGCGAAGGGGTAAACAGGCGGCTGGTCGTACGCACTTATCCCCGCACTCAGACCTGGTAGACCCGGAGCAGCAAGGGCCGTTGTGGCGGGTATGGACGCCGCTGAGATGGCCTGGCCCTGGTTCAGATAGGCCACCAGCCTCCTCATCTCTTCCAGAGCCTGCGCCTGCATGAGGATGTAGTTTTTGGCGAGCAGCAAAGTGGCGATTTTGGAGAGTTTCCGGACGGAGGGGCTGTGCGCGTACGGGATGACAGAGCGCAACTCATCCAGCGCGTCGTTCAGGTCGTGCATCCTCCGTCTCTCCCGCGCATTGATGTTTAGTCTGAGTGTTTTCTGCTCTTTGTTTTTCTTACCTCCCTCCGGTTTACCGGCGGCCACAGTTCTCCCGTCGGCCAGGAGAACCATCTCACATCTGCCGTCGCTGTCATCGTCCGGGCTCTGCTCCCCGCCACTGCTCTCTGCTGCCGAGGTCCTGTTGCTGCTCTCTCCGAATTTGACGCACAAAGATCCGGTAGGCAGACCCAGCGGCCCCCCTCGACCCCCAGCCAGTCCACCGGGTTGAATCGGGTCCGAGTCGGTCTGATCAAAACAGCTGATGGGTGACTGGTGGTCCCTGGACCCCGGCAGGTCAACACCAGCCGCCGACCTGAAGGAGTCCATCTTTTTGTTGGAGACCGCGCTGAGAGTTTTGTGGAAAATATCTCCTGGTCCGTTCAAGTTCATTCTCCTGTCCATAGCACTTCCTCTCCTCCAGACGCTGCTTTAGTGGTGGCAGTTTCTGGAGACTCTCTCCCGGCGACGGCTCTTGTATACGTTTCTTGCCTTGTGAGCTGTCAGAGAGAGTGAGTTGTTCTTGATCGCTTATTATTGCTCGACTTGTCAACTGAGATGCTGGAGACACTTCGGTTCTCTTTCCCTCTGCTCTGCTCTCTCGCTCTGCTCTCTGCGCTCGCGCTCCTTATCTCGCTCTGATTCACCTTCAGCAGATCTCTACGGCGATCAGCTTCACGCGCAAGAACGGGGTCTTTTACATCATTATCTCGAGGCGGGTTAATATGAAGAGGATTCGCCTATTGGGACACAGTTCTCTCTCACTCTCTCTTCCTCCTTCTCTGTACCCAATCAGGTTAACGTTTGAATTAATGGGATTTAAACGGTAACAAACAATCCCTCGTGCTCTCTCCCTCCTCCCTCTGTATCTCTCTGTCCCTCTCCGTTTGGGTATAGTGGCTCTGCGCGCGCACTCGTTGTGATCTAAGGAGCTGCTTACAGCTTTCTAAAGAGGCGCTCGGGTCTATTATTCAGGTTACCATCTGTATACACGCTTCAGTACATATGTTTGAAAGGAGCTGCCTCCTATTAGAAACCCAAACCACTGTTTCTAAAAGTGACGTGCGTGGCGACATTCACCCGTCAATGCGCAATCTAAATGCGCCTCTCCGTTTCAGAATGATGGATAAGTGAGGCGGATAATATAACTCTTCATTGACTACTGAGACACGAGACTATATTTGTCCTCAAGTTTGACCATTTCTCCCTCCCTGCTTTCTCCGCTGTCTTCATCACAAGGCCTTCATTTAGAGCTTACACTATATTGATTCCACTCAAAGTTTACGCTTCTATTTGGTACAAGCCATTGATTAATAAAACAGTAATAATTATTTTATGCCTGTTCAAACTGTGTCGTGAGAATTGTAATTCATGCAATAGCCTACAGTTTTTAGCCTGAATTGCATAACATTTTTTGCTAACATTCCACTCCTTGTATTCTGTGTCATGCCAAAGGTTTGACACGACAAGATCTGGCAAAGAGTGGAATGATACACTCATCTAACTGGTACCCAGGCTATTCAATTTCTGGTTCGATTAAAATGATTTACAGTTTTACAAATCGTTGATGGCCCCCAGATCCAAGCCTCTTTAACGTGTGCCTCTCCCCATATAAGGAGATTATATTGTCCAGACAATAGATGTGCAGACAATAGATGTGCAGTCGTAGCTATCTTATAATAAGATAATCATGGCATGATGACTAAATTGTCTGCAAAAAAATGTGCAGATTTGCTTGCTGAGGTATTATTCACAATAAATAAAGTTATAATAAGTCATCTTAATAAGTCAATAACTGCATACATTGAATGATTGAGTATAATCAATTATTTGCAACCCCTCATACTTCTGGGCTTCAGAGAGAACAAAACCATCCAAAAAAGTAATGCTTGCTAGACATTACTTGGGCTGACATCGCCATCTACTGACATAAAGTATATCCTACATCTATGAAAACAATTCAGAACTGTGTTCCTGAGGGATCATATCATTTATTTACCCCCAAAATAAAGATTTCCCCTTAATAAAACTTTGCAGAATTAGCAACACCTCTTGGATATTGGATGTGCTCTCTCTCTCTCTCTCTCTCTCTCTCTCTCTCTCTCTCTCTCTCTCTCTCTCTCTCTCTCTCTCTCTCTCTCTCTCTCTCTCTCTCTCTCTCTCTCTCTCTCTCTCTCTCTCTCTCTCTCTCTCTTTCTCTCTATCTCTCTCTCTCTCTCTCTCTCTCTCTCTGTCTCTCGTTCTCTCTCTCTCTCTCTCTCTCTCTCTCTCTCTCTCTCTTTCTCTCTCTCTCTCTCTCTCTCTCTCTCTGTCTCTCTTTCTCGCTCTCTTGCTCTCCCGATGTCTCTCTCTCGCACTCTCTTTCTTTATCTCTCCCTCTCTTTATCTGTCTCTCCATCTCTCTTGCTCTCTGTCTGTCTGTCTCACTCTCTCTTGCTCTCTCGCTTTATCTCTCTCTCTCGCTCTCCCTCTCTCTCTCTCTCTCTCTCTCTCTCTCGCTCTCTCTCTTTCTCTCTCTCTTGATCTCTCTCTCTCACACACACACTCCCCTATCTGTCAGCAGCATCCTCATGGTACTGAGGTGTAATCTCAAGGTCAATGTTTCTGGGTTTCAACCAGGTCAATTAGGCTTCCTACACAGCCTCTGGTAATGATATACTGTAGTGTCTGTGAGGGGCTTCTCAGCTTGCACTGATGCTGGAATACTAAAGAATGATGGTCTGGCGAGAGGCGAAGACACTCACTTTATCCTGAGACAGCGAGGGAACACCTTCATGCCCAATCAGTCTGGGCTAATGAGACAAGATGAGGCTGGATGTGGAAACAGCATTCACAGGCTCAGCACCCTCCTGCCTCATCTCTTCTCTCATCACACAGTCAGCACTTAGCTGATCATGGAGAGATTGTAGGGATGAAGGGGACCATATAGAGCAGGGCTTGATGAGCTCATTGTGATTACAGGACAGGTGCATTTCCTCCAGAACTCTTGACTGAGTAGTACACTGAACAAAAATATAAATGTAACACAAAACAATTTCAACGATTTTACTGAGTTACAGTTAAGTTACATATAAGGAAATCAGTCAACTGAAATACATTCATTAGGCCCTAATTTATGGATTTCACATGACTGGAAATACAGATATGCATCTGTTGGTCACAAATACCTTACAAAAAAATGTATGATGCCTAATGCCTCCTTCGCTTAGAGTTGATCAGGCTGCCTGTGGAATGTTCTCCCACTCCTCTTCAATGGCTGTGCGAAGTTGATGGTTATTGACGGGAACTGGAACACTTTGTCATACACCTCGATCCAGAGCATCCCAAACATGCTCAATGGGTGACATGTCTAGTGAGTATGCAGGCCATGGAAGATCTGGGACATTTTCATCATGGTCATCATGGTCTGCGGCTGTGAGGCTGGTTGGACGTACTGACAAATTCTTTAAAATGACTTTGGAGCCTACTTAAGTTCGAAAAATTAACATAAAATTATCTGGCAACAGCTCTGGTGGACATTCCTGCAGTCAGTATGCCAATTTCACACTCCTTTAAAACTTGAGACATATGTGGCCTTGTGTTGTGTGACAAAACTGCACATTTTAGAGTGGCCTTTTATTGTCTCCAACACAAGGTGCACCTGTGTAACGATTAGGCTGTTTAATCAGATTCTTGATATGCCACACCTGTCAGAGAGATGGATTATCCTGGCAAAGGAGAAATGCTCACTAACAGGCATGTAAACAAATTTGTGCATAAGATCTCAGAAATAAGCTTTTAGTGTGTATTGAACATTTCTGGGATCTTTTATTTCAGCTCACAAAACATTGGACCAACACTTTACATGTTACACGTTGAATTGATATTATTGTTGAGTGTAGTACTCTTTACAGCTTAAAGATGGGAGAAATATCTTGAGGAGTCTAATTGCACATCATAAAGGGATAATTCACCACCAAATCAAAGTGTGTCAGAAATCTTCATACTTCAATAGAGGGCCACATGGCTCCTATTCCAGCTACACATGATGGATCCAAATGTCTGTCTTGAGACGGTGTGTTTGTTGTGTCTCCATCCTCCAATTGGTCACTCTACATCGACTATTAACTGTCATCACACACATTTACAGTTTTTCCTTTGATCTGTCTCTGAGCTATAATGTGCTGAGGGAATCCCCAGGGTCAAAATGTTTCTCCGTCTCATATTCGAGTCTTAATGTAGTAAGTCATTTCTACCACACGGTGGCATACAACAACCACTATGATAAGAGCTACGGTATGTATTTATCAGGATTTTTTGTGTGAAGAAATCATTGCAAGTCTTATCAACAATAGACATGGATAAGCATGATATAAATTCGAAAGAATTCGAGGCAATTTAGAGGAGATTGAAATCCAGGAATTTAAATGTATTTAACTTCCTCAATTTTCTGCATTGAAAAAGAACTGCGTTGTTCGACCATGAATATCATTTGATATATGGTTATACTTATGTAATAAATGATCATTCAATAATATTTGATGTCTTGTCAGAAATCATACATTTCCCCAAGGTGTGGAAGTTATGAATACAAGGATATGGTAAACAACTTACATTTTCAAAGGTTTATTAAACAACAATCATGTGCAGCACAGAGGGAGATAGACACATAACAATCTGCCCCATTCCAAAGACAAGACAGTCATTATATGCTCATCCGTATCTCTGCTCTCTCCAGCTGCCTCGGTGTGCCTGGGCCCTGGTCAAAACATAGGCAACTTGCAAGGACAGAGTGAAGTGAACCATGGAGTAGACGTCTCTATGACTTTAAAGTGCCTATAGCTGAATTACAGCCACCGGCCTTATCCCCAGGAATGTCACTTAGGGCATTAATGATGTCTAAGTGCTGTTTTATGGCGACTCCTATCATCAGAGAGCAGTCAACCTCTGGTTTAATAGGCAGCTAGAATGTGAACAACTGTTTTGTTGCATGGCAACACAATCACATGAAGAGATTTATTTTTGTGTTGAGTAGCAATTTCCCAATGCCAGAGTGGTCATTTCAGATCAATTACTGTGTTTGCTTCTGCTCTTAGTGTAGCTAGTATTCAGGTCAGGTCAGTTCACTGTGCCATGTCCTGCCCTGACCGACTCAACACTGAGATAACAGACTCTCTTTTTGAGGCTGGGGTCATTCATAGAGGCCCATTCATAGAGGCCCACTGCAGCAGTAGAATAACCTAAAACTACTCAGGAGGTATGCATTATTTTCATTGGCCAAACACCAGAGTCACTGGAGATAACCCAAGATGACTTTATATTACTGGGTCTCTAACAGACTATGCAGAATCCCTTTTTTAATTTTCAATCTCTCTCTCTCTCTGTCTCTCTGCCAAAATCCTCTTATTTCCTACTGCTGACCAAAGGAGGGAGAGGAATCATGACCTAATTCAACATTGGTCAAATAGGAAAACAAGCAAATCACTGGTACCCGGGGGTAGTGAAACAGTTATTACATCACCTGGGAATGCCTTCTCTTCTTCCTGTGGTGCTATGTGATTGTCAGAGAAAGATACAGCCAACTTAATACGGTTTAAAATGACGACACTGTATACCTATTGACCTATCAAATACACATTCCCACAGAAGGTGCTGGTGAATTGTTTCCTATATTGTATGCTAGTGATTACCCTAAAACCTTGTCAACTTGATATAATGATTTGACATGCCATGTTGACCCTCACTCTGTGTTGTGTAGGGGCCTACATTGGGGTACAACGTATTCAAGTCTGCCCATGTATGCAACGGCCACTAGGTGGCGTATCAAACCTATGGGTATTATTGTAAATCTGCAAACCGCGAAGAAACGATTCAACATAGGCCTATTTGATTGGATATGAATAAATGCTTTTGACAAATACAATTTCCACATCTCTTCCAATTTTTCGAGATGAAGTCTATATTTAAATCTGGATTATATGTTCAGATTCTGACTCAAATAATCCTAGTTGAAATCAGAAATAGGCTATGGGTTGAATGGACGGTTAAATATGCAGGCCTAAGGATTAGCCTACGTACCCCATGTATAGGAGGCTACAGATTGGGGTTGATCGTTACATTAGGCTATGTTGTCACTGCTTGCAAATGTCATTACACGTAAACCTCACAAGGAGACAAGAAGGCTACTATTTTTAAGTGAAATGTAGAACTGTGTGGCTGTAACTGTGTATGTGCCTTCTTGTGGCGTGTGTGTTTGTGTGCATATTTATGTGAGTCCTGATGTGCGTGTATATGTATGCGTGGGTCTGCATGTAGGCTGTGTGCCTTTGTTTAGATAAATCCGGCTGTGCCCTGCTTTCGTGTAGGCCTATTCAATATAATAGCTTACTGTATATTTCGTGTATAATAATATTATTCTGACGCGTTCGCGTATAGCGCAGGCCTACTAAAACAAAATGGGCTGCTCTTGGTTTCAGCACCAGTGGTGGTGGACAGCGCCTTGAGAGCGGATCGTGTATAAGCAAGGCCTCTACCTCAACCAAAGGTCCTTCATTTACACTCGACCACAGGGCACATTAACAACATCCTCCCCCATATTTTAGCATGTTTCAGCTGCATATGTTTTAGCTGCAATAGACCATGTTGAATATCGACAGCTTAGGCTACATGCATTTGAAATGACATCAGTTATCATAACTTGAAGACATGAGCTGGTAGTATTGGGTGCTTTATTTACTCTGAAAAAAAGAAAACGATACAACATAGACTACAGGGGAATTTGCAGACAACAATTGCAGACACAAACCTTTTCCGTTATCGCTTTAGTATGTCGTTTTAGTGAAAGCTGTGTGCGCTCGCGTAGATGACAGCAGGCTCCGCTCTTGGCATTCACCGCGTGCCTTAATTGTAAGACATTAAATCAAGGTCCGCTGTGAACACGGAGAACTAGAACCTCAGAAGACTCAGTGTGTGTCTGTGCGTGTGCTACATTTTGCCATATCCACCCATAACATTCCTTATTTGCCATTTCCGCCCCTAATATTCCTTGTTCAATATAGACTAACCACCCGTTCCTTCAGACCTTCAGTGCGAATAGTTATGTGGCGATGTCAGTGTGCTTTGAAGTTGGAGTGGCATTCTGGAATGGAAGGTTACATAGCTGCTGATAAATGTAGGCTATATACATTACACCACCATGACAATTTAATGTAATTTGATAGAAAAAAAAACGATTACAAATTGAAGTACGGCGGCCATTGAGCTTGGTGACACCGTGCGCAATGGGTTAAAGTCGTCTCTAGCACTGTTTTGGGGGGCTAGATTCAAACTGATGGTTAGTCCGAATCCGTCTCCGGAGGCAAAAAGGGGGACGGGCCATTTGATCTTTTTCAAAGGATGTCTGTTTTGGCAAAAAAAAGCGTCAGGAGTAGACTTCAACCACGTCGTATTCCTCCATCAAACACCTACCAAAAAAAGAGAAGAAAACACCAAATGCGTCACAAACCTTAGAAAGTCATTCCTGCAATCCTGTACGGGAAAGAGAGAAAAGCCTACAAACAGGGGAAAAGTGTTCCTCTTACATAAAAAAAAATAATCGAATAGAGATCCATAAAGGTCGCTTTCTGCTTGGAAAAATTGGACGGTACTTTACAAGAGAAAGCATAGCACCAGTCTACTCGCAGGTCAAGTAAAGACAAAAAAGAGATTCTGCAAAGCTAGAATGGGGCAATTCGAAAGCCTCAAACTGCCCTCCTCCTGCATTCCATCAACGCACAGTGGAACCGCCGAAGGCAAAGGTATATAGGCTCCTCTCCTCACAAATCCATCTGGGACCGAGGACGAGCTGAGCTGAGTTGTACATGTCCCGTTTTCGATACCACTAAATGAGACTGATCTCCCTCAGCCCGGTCTTTTCCCCTCGCCGGCTGACTTCAGGATTAATGGCGCTCTAGCCAAACAAATAAGGCATCTGCCTTCTGCACCAGAGGGTTGCATGGGGGCGGTGACGTCACTGGGCAAACAGATGTTCTCTCTCTATAGCCAACGTCCCCAATCATCTTCCTATGCCCTTGAAACTAAGGAATAATCACTTCAATCTCAGTTTAAACCTAATCTCTCTGTTTCTTAGCTATTGCAATTACTCGATGCACCTTGTTAAAGTGTATAGTGATGGACATAGAACGAATAGAAAGAGGATTTTAAATCCTGTTTTGTCATGTCAATGCACAGCGATCTGTGTGAGTAGGCTAGTTTGATAATATTACTAGGTGAGTTAGGCTATTGGTTTAGCCTAAAGGTTTGAAGTTGACTGGCTATATAATCAGTTACGTAATGTTACACTGTTCTAATAATGGACACACCAGCGCGAGCGATTTTCTTTTTTCAATTGTGTCGAATTGTTTAATATGTGTGAGGCATTAGAACAATATCGTTTAAGAATTTGTTTAGGTCCAATGCTGGACCCTATTCGCTGTCCGTGGTTTTGAAACCAGTTCAAAGCGAGAGTATGAAACGGATGTGTCTGTTCATGTCTTTGCATTCACTATGAAAACTATTTTACATTTAGTCTTTTAATAAGCAAGAGAATGTGCATTAATGAAATGAATTGTGCATAGTATCCATGTGCATATATAGAATAGAAAACGCCAGTGTTTATAGCGCATGATAAACGCGTTTGAAACTGCATGCCAATAGGCTATTGGATGTAATCTAAGGTTGTGTTGAATTCAGTCATTATATCCATCAATTTGCCTCATGAAAACAGTGCAAAATATACTGAAATGGAATTGATCAATTATTGAGGCAAGGCTACTACCCCACTACCTCCACTACTACTATTAGGACTAGCCTGTCTACTACAGCAACTAGGCTACTGCCTCAACAGTGCTGCTAAGCGTTCCAATAGGCTTTGGGAGCTATTTCTGCCTTGACACAGATTATATTCACTAATGTATATAAGTATAGGCTTGAACGCAGTTTGGATTCAGAAGGCTATGATTATTGCACTGCATTACCCATTCAATATCTGGGATGGAGAAACAAAGGGAAACGCCATTTTAGATGGGGGGGGGGGGGAATCCCCCCTCCCATATGAAAAATCTAAATGACACAGTCCTTTATGAACCGATATTTGGAATGTGTAACAAACCCGCTTGATAATTTACCTTCCCGCTATAGGATAACCATTGAGAACTCAACCTAGTAGGTCCGTGCGCGGACCCATTGTCTCAAAGCGTCGCGCGACGAACAAACAGGTGCATAATGAGCATGCAGTCATTCCATCGTTTTTGTCCATTATGTAGACTAACTCTAGTCCATATATATGAGGCCACTTGTGCAGTAACGTGTATAGTGATTCTACTGGCTCTTTGTCAACCTTATTCATATCCATAATTACTAGAGGCATTTTTTTAACGCCCGCCATAACAATGGCAAGTGCAACGTCGGAGGCAAGTCCGTTATCTTTGAGTTCCTTTGCTTTGAGCGAATCATGCCAACACCCCAACACCATATAGGCTAGTGAGTGTGCATGGTCAGTTTTTATGCTACACGTGGACAACACTTAACAAAGCACATTTCTTTCCTTCTCATTTATGATATCAAATACCGACCCAGTCGAAACATAGATACTTCATACTCACCCTCTCTCGCAGGCCACACGGTCGGTCCCATGGTATTGTCGTGTATCCATTCGCTTTTTGTTTTCTTTCACATCATTGTGTGGTGAGCAAACGGCGTGTAGGCCTATTCCCGGTTATCTCGGTGGCATGATGGACAATCAGGGGACTCCGGCGGGCGAGTAGCGGATTCTACCAGTGTGAGCGATGCTCTGCAAAGCATGGCTCCCTTTTCCCCTTCTTTCAAAAGAGGGCAGGTCGTTCTGTGCATTACAATGAGTTAAATCCCCCCCCTCTTTCTCTCTCCCACACACACACACACACACACACACACACACACACACACACACACACACACACACACACACACACACACACACACACACACACACACACACACACACACACACACACACGCACACACACACACAGTTGGAAATATCAAATGTCAATATAACATGAAAGGATTTTGTCAAGTTTGTTAGCCTATATAAGCATTTTGTTTTGTCGTGTTTATTTCTTTCACGATGTTAAATATAGCAGTGCACCAAATCCTAGCGGACTAGATTTGTGTCATCAACGATAATCTGAACCTAGGTTAGGAATGTGCGCAACAAAGGTACAGCATTGAATCGACGTCTCCGTGTACCGGGTGCAATTTGTCATGTTTAATACCGTCTGTCCTGAGAGCTCCATTAGTACGTTGTAGTTCCACGCATTCTGCCTCTAGACCGCAGCTCAATCTCACTGAATCTGTTCCAATGAGATGGTGAGCCCTCAGACCGCACGTGATTCATGGGCCAGATATAAATGTCCATTTATTTCACGACCTTAAATAGGTAAAAATGCATATTTACAACTCCGAACGATTTGAGATGTTAAAGCACATGTCGACCCAGTTTATCGGAATGTACTAAACCTATACTCGAAGGTCTTCTAAGGTAGCCAATTGGACATCAATGGGATCCGTATTCACCCAGGAGCATTTATTTACATGGGTAGCATTCTTCTTATATTTGTAGAACATTATAATGCTGCATAGGCCTTCATTTGCTGTGAAAACGCAATGCGTTGCACCCTTTTACAAGCATAGATGTCATGGCTATTCTGGCGCGTGTAGTTCTCATGCGGAGAGGGAGGCCAACCGCAGCTATCCTAATTAGGTCAAATTAGATAAGGTGTATGCAGCTCTTACAGTACCATCAAATATAGCAACAATTCATTCTGCTTTATAAAACACTGGGTTTAAAAAAAAAAGTCAAATATTGTAGACCCCGAGGCAAGTAAAATGTGAGGGCAGTCTATAGGCGACGAGTTCTCCAAACGAGTCATCAGTCCAAGTCTTGATATGAAAAACGGAGTGACGTTAATATCAGTCACGTTATGGATGGTAGCTTCTCGTACAGGCCTGCATATTTTGGTTGAACAAATTTGAGAGTGTAAAAAAATGCATTAGGTCTATACAAAAGCTATTTAATATTCAATTAATAATTAATTTAAGTGCCACCCCTGTGTTCGGTGCTACTGGTTTGTATTCCTTTCACTTCCTGCCGAGATCGACTCAGGGGCAAAATATCCAGTGGAAACACAACCCAGTATGGATCCCCACACTTGGCCCCATGGAAAGATGATGTCATTCTAGCCGGTCAAAACTCTAACGCTAATGGCTCAAGAAAACGAACCGAAAAAATATTTCACTTTATTTTTTGGGGGTTATGTGATATGATATGTCGCTATAACCTGTGTCCACACACTTTCTCTGAATACAGAAGCGACTGCATGCTCGAAAACACGCTCTATTTCTCCCTTCTTCCCCTCTGTTCTCTTGACGCCGTGGATGGAGGCTGCAGGCATTCTCTCCTCTCCCTACGTGACATCTACCTCCCTGCTTGCCCTCTATAGAGGATACTATCTAGGGTACATTCTTCCCCTCTGTTCTCTTGACGCCGTGGATGGAGGCTGCAGGCATTCTCTCCTCTCCCTACGTGACATCTACCTCCCTGCTTGCCCTCTATAGAGGATACTATCTAGGGTACATTCTTCCCCTCTGTTCTCTTGACGCCGTGGATGGAGGCTGCAGGCATTCTCTCCTCTCCCTACGTGACATCTACCTCCCTGCTTGCCCTCTATAGAGGATACTATCTAGGGTACATTCTTCCCCTCTGTTCTCTTGACGCCGTGGATGGAGGCTGCAGGCATTCTCTCCTCTCCCTACGTGACATCTACCTCCCTGCTTGCCCTCTATAGAGGATACTATCTAGGGTACATTCTTGCCCTCTATTGAGGATACAATCTAGGCTACTGCACTCTATTACAGCGGGCCTTTAAACACACGATTGCTATGAGAATTCAATTATCGTTTAGTGATGCCACATTAGCCGACAACATTATCTATAACAAATATTAATATAATATCTGGAAGAGGCATTTTCTTCTACAGTTTTAGTAGGCCTATTGATTCATCCACGTGTGAAAACACGTTGCAACAGTGGTATAGTGCTATATATCTGGATACAACTTTGGAGGGACATTTTAAAGCACTTTTTTCACTGTGAGGGGAGAGAAAGGGGGGAAAAGCTATTGTTCCCACTGAAACAATGGAAGCTGCGGGCGACGTGCAGCGGTGCGCTCAAGAATGTCGAGGCTCTGGGATGTGCGCGGGTCAGTGCCCGGGGTCTCCATCCCAAAAGCCCCTTTCCCAGCGCGTCACAATGAACCTGCGCGAGGTCGGGACTCCGCGGGGTCACAGGCCATCCTCTATTGTCCCGCACTTCAAAACAGATAAACATGTATTAATGAAGGGCCGACCGGAGGGCCCCCTGTCTCACAGAGAAAACTAAACATAGAGGGAGAGGTGGGGAGAGGGTAAAGGGGGGGGGGGGAGAAATGACTACCCCCTGCAGATACAAATTCCACTATTACTTAGGCCAGAGGTGGGACATGTAAAAGTTTGAAATGTTGCCCAGTCGGTGTAGAGAAATGTGTGCGGACTGGTTTTCAATCGGAGGATGGAGATATTGCTATTGCACGGTCTCTCAAGTAAGACTGAATTTGGAACCTTTAGGTTAGATTTTGTTCTAGTACATTTCGTTCAATTTTAGATTGGATTGTGTTGTGCAGAATATACTTTGGTCAAATCGGTGTGAGGTTGCAGTGCTCGGTTTAACTGGTATTGTTTGTGTAGCCTAGACTAGAAATCCAATGGGCGAAGGAAAAGTGGTGCTTTGCATTGTGACTTTACCATAACTCACAAGTCATTCTTCATGAGCCAATACAAATTGACAGGATTGTTTACTAAATACTCGGGATTGTTTACTAAATACTCGAACATATTAGGCTACTTGAAAATACATTGATGTAAGTTGTGCATGTAAGCCATGTGCAGGTGAAAATTGTCGCTACATATTCTGAGTGACTCAAAAAGCTATAGTATAGCCATTTTAGAATTATTCGTTATAACGTAAAAACAATAACACAAATGGCTGAATTAAATCGAAGTCCAGTGGTTTGACAATCGTTTGGTCGTTAAATGTATGTCTAAACGAAGAAATCTAGCTGTAAATTAATCCGATTTTATCTAGCTAGCATATTGATGAATTATCATTATTTTAGGAAAACGTTACTAATGGGTTATAAATGCACGCGCAGTAGGAATGTATACTTTTTTTGAACTGTAAATCCTTTTGTAGTAGGTTAATGCACGTCAATAGACATGTAAATAGGTTCAAAACAAATCAAACTATTTAAAGTGGTTGAATCAGACTGGGAATATTCACATTACATTTGAATCGATTCCAGACGAAAAATCTGGGAACATTTTCTGTAAATTGGCAACATTCAGACACTAACGTTACTCTCTCATGTGAACACAATGAGTGTGTTGTCTGACGTTGTAAAATGTAGTCTACGATAAAACTATCGAAATGTCAAATAGTCTCTGTTCAAATGTGTTGTTATTAACGCTTGTCGCCTTCTCTTACAGTGGATAAGCGCTGTGGTTTTCTGTATATAATGGAATTTGACA
>NC_034184.2:73945612-74028952 GCF_002021735.2 Oncorhynchus kisutch
AGACAGGGAACTGTTACAGGAGACCGGAGACAGGAGACAAGAGACAGGGAACTGAAATGTTACAGACATGAACTTGTCTGGTGTCATACAGTAGAAATGGAAAATACCTCAATATACTGTAGTTGTAGTCTGGCATGTGTATATTTTCCCCCATCTGAGAAACCTGTTCTTAAGCAAGCGTAGTTTAAGTTACTGTACACCCTACAGTACATGTTCTACTGTATATAGTTCAGCTATATGTAATGTCCCCTTCCTGCAGCTCTTCACAATGTAACCTGCAGCCTCACACTCATTGCTGTCCAAACACAGTGAATCAATTCAATTAAACATGGATTAATTCACTGTGCACCCAGGTGCTCTTATGTGAGGTCATTATTTGTGCTCTAATAACATTTATATTTTTAGGCTGCAGCACTCCATTGGCTATACACAGATGCAGCACTCCATTGGCTATACACAGATGCAGCACTCCATTGGCTATACACAGATGCAGCACTCCATTGGCTATACACAGATGCAGCACTCCATTGGCTATGCACAGATGCAGCACTCCATTGGCTATACACAGATGCAGCACTCCATTGGCTATGCACAGATGCAGCACTCCATTGGCTATACACAGATGCAGCACTCCATTGGCTATACACAGATGCAGCACTCCATTGGCTATACACAGATGCAGCACTCCATTGGCTATACACAGATGCAGCACTCCATTGGCTATACACAGATGCAGCACTCCATTGGCTATACACAGATGCAGCACTCCATTGGCTAAACACAGATGCAGCACTCCATTGGCTATACACAGATGCAGCACTCCATTGGCTATACACAGATGCAGCACTCCATTGGCTATGCACAGATGCAGCACTCCATTGGCTATACACAGATGTAGCACTCCATTGGCTATACACAGATGCAGCACTCCATTGGCTATGCACAGATGCAGCACTCCATTGGCTATACACAGATGCAGCACTCCATTGGCTATGCACAGATGCAGCACTCCATTGGCTATACACAGATGCAGGACTCCATTGGCTATACACAGATGCAGCACTCCATTGGCTATACACAGATGCAGCACTCCATTGGCTATACACAGATGCAGCACTCCATTGGCTATACACAGATGCAGCACTCCATTGGCTATACACAGATGCAGCACTCCATTGGCTATACACAGATGCAGCACTCCATTGGCTATACACAGATGCAGCACTCCATTGGCTATACACAGATGCAGCACTCCATTGGCTATACACAGATGCAGCACTCCATTGGCTAAACACAGATGCAGCACTCCATTGGCTATGCACAGATGCAGCACTCCATTGGCTATACACAGATGCAGCACTCCATTGGCTATACACAGATGCAGCACTGCATTGGCTATACACAGATGCAGCACTCCATTGCTATACACAGATGCAGCACTCCATTGGCTATACACAGATGCAGCACTCCATTGGCTATGCACAGATGCAGCACTCCATTGGCTATACACAGATGCAGCACTCCATTGGCTATACACAGATGCAGCACTCCATTGGCTATACACAGATGCAGCACTCCATTGGCTATGCACAGATGCAGCACTCCATTGGCTATACACAGATGCAGCACTCCATTGGCTATGCACAGATGCAGCACTCCATTGGCTATACACAGATGCAGCACTCCATTGGCTATACACAGATGCAGCACTCCATTGGCTATACACAGATGCAGCACTCCATTGGCTAAACACAGATGCAGCACTCCATTGGCTAAACACAGATGCAGCACTCCATTGGCTATACACAGATGCAGCACTCCATTGGCTATACACAGATGCAGCACTCCATTGGCTATACACAGATGCAGCACTCCATTGGCTATACACAGATGCAGCACTCCATTGGCTATACACAGATGCAGCACTCCATTGGCTATACACAGATGCAGCACTCCATTGGCTATACACAGATGCAGC
Source organism: Oncorhynchus kisutch (assembly GCF_002021735.2). Lineage (NCBI taxonomy): Eukaryota > Metazoa > Chordata > Actinopteri > Salmoniformes > Salmonidae > Oncorhynchus > Oncorhynchus kisutch. The sequence goes on from NC_034184.2 coordinate 73,947,591, forward strand.
ACTCCATTGGCTATACACAGATGCAGCACTCCATTGGCTATACACAGTTGCAGTTTTGGCAACACCAGAGTCACTGGTTTGCCCTAATTACTGAAACTGTTTTAATTATTGTTGTGTGCTTTGAAAGATTTCAATATCACGTGCTATTTAATTGATGGTACAGTTTGACCCCAGAATAATGTAGTGTAAATGTTTGGCTCAGAGGTTGCGTGTATAAAATATGGTGTTATTACACCATATTTCTTCTAGATGAATTATTCAGCTGTAAAGTGAGCTAGAATGTAAATTTGCGTGATCATCTCGCAATACTCTTAACAACTAAGACCACACTTCAAAGCCTAGAACTTCCACTGTGTTTACTAGTATGCCCATTGAAACATAATTATTTTGTGTGTGTGTATGTATGCCTGTGTGTTTGCATGTGTGAGTGTATTCGTGCACATACATTCCCGTCTGTGTGTGTGTGTATGTGTGTGTGTGATGTCAGCTGTGAAGTGACAGAGAGAGAAAGAGAGAGAGAGAGAGAGAGAGAGAGAGAGAGAGAGAAAGAGGGAGTCAGAGAGAGACAAAGGGAGAGAGAGTCAGAGAGAGACAGAGAGACAGAGGGAGTCAGAGAGAGACAGAGGGAGAGAAAGAGGGAGTCAGAGAGAGAGAGAGAGAGAGAGAGAGTCAGAGAGAGAGAGAGAGAGAGAGAGAGCAAGAGAAAGAGAGAGAGAAAGAGAGAGAGAGAGAGTCAGAGAGCCCTGAAAATCCCGAAAGGAAATAATTGTTATTAAGATCTACAGTATCTGTGCGTGTCTACTGTCAATAGAGACTCTCTGTACAACAGGGCTGTGATTGTTCCTGTGAGTATGAAGGGGTGTGTTTCATTGCATACCCATGCAAAATAAAGTGGAAAGAGAAAAAAATATAAGTTATCCCCACAGCCTTTGAAATGAAACCGTGCAGGCTACTATAGAGCTCCTGCAAACAAAGAGGATTCATTCAGTTGAAAGTGGTATAATTTAGCACTTGATTGACTCCAAATTTTTGTTAAACTGAACATAATGCAATGACATTCTTTGTGGAGTAGTGTTGGTAAATGTTTTCTGATATAGAAGATGCTATAACGTCCCATCGTCTCTTAATACCCGATAGAGATGCAGTTATTCAATACGGTTTGGTTTATATCAACTCAAGTGATATGATGAAAATCGGCTTTATTTATCACATAGAACAACCTACATCTATTTAACTGAATTTCACATTTTACTTTGGAGGTTTTAAATGAGACTGCGGACAAAATCTGAATATTAATATGCATCTATATGCACTGAAATTCTCAATGTAAATGCATTTTGAAGGCATTAACCGCCATTGCATGCAACTGCATTTCTACTGAATACAATTCCTTGACTGAAACTAGGGGTCTGCAATAAGGAGGGGAGGGCAATGAAATGCTGCTGCCAAAGCACAGCCATACATTTATTTTGATATAATTGTATTAATGCAGCGAGTAATGGATGAGCATATGTTTCACACTGATTACCATCCCTCTCTGACTGCCCTGTCTTATTTGCCTTCCCCATCTCCATTGCCTGCCTATCAGAATGAGAATATGCGCCTTGAGTTAATGCTGATTGCAGCAGCTGCCAATACGTGAATCTCCATGGCAACAATAAGAGGTTGCCAGGCAACCCTGTTCTTTTAGGGACACCGAAAGTGCCCAAAGGCTTCCAAAAATATATAAGGGGGTATAATACTCCGTCAACGCCTCAGCCACGCTCATGTTATAGCGGGTATCATAAGCATCCCCATACCCACTCAGGATTTCTTAACATTTTATTGTTTTTACAAAGTGGGATTCAAATTGATTTAATTGTGATATTTGTGTGAAAGATCTAGATAAAATACTCTGTAATGTCAGTGGCAGAAGATTTTAAAAGATGTATTAAGATGAATGAAAAATAAAACACTAATATACCTTGATTAGATAAGTATTCGACCACCTGAGTCAATGCATGTTAGAGACACCTTTTAGTAAAGACTACAGATGTGAGTCTTCATGGGGAAGTCTCTAAGAGCTTTCCACGCCTGGATTGTGCAAAATTTGCCCATTATTCTTTTCAAAATTCTTCAAGCTCTGTCAAGGTGTTGGTAATCATAGCGAGAGTGCAATTCAAGTCTTACCATAGATTTCCAAGCAGATTTAAGTCAAAACTGTAACTTGGCCACTCAGGAACATTCACTGTGTTCTTGATAAGCAACTGTATATTTGGCCTTGTGTTTTAGATTATTGTCCTGCTGAAAGGTGACCACCTCTCCCAGTGTCTGGTGGAAAGCAGACTGAAGCAGGCTTTCCTCTAGGACTTTGCCTGTGCTTAGCACCATCTCGTTTGTTTTTATCCTGAGAAACTCCCCAGTATTTGCCGATGACAAGCATACCCATACCATGTTGCAGCCACCACCATGCTTGAAAATAAGGAGGCAGTTAATCAGTGATGTGTTGTGTTTTCCTCAAACATAAGGCTTTGCATTTAAGCCAAAAATTGTATTCCTTTACTGTGTTTTCTTGCAGTATCACTTTAGTGCCTTGTTGCAGACAGGAAGTATGTTTTGGAATATTTGTATTCTGTATATTTGTATTCTTCTTTTCACTCTGTCATTTATGTCATTATTGTGAAGTCACTACAATGTTGTCGATCCATCCTCAGTTTTCTCCCATCACAGCCATTGAACTCTGTAGCTGTTTTAAAATCAACAATGGCCTGATGACATCGCTGAGCAGTTTCCTTCTTGTTCTGCAGCTCAGTTCAAAATGACGACTGTATCTTTGATGTGTCTGGGTGGTTTAGTACATCATCCACAGCCTAATTATTAACTTGACCAGGCTTAAAGAGATATTCAATGTCTGATTTGTTATTGTTACCCATCAACCAATCACTGCTCACTCAATTTTGCTTTCCTAAACAAAGGGGGTGAATACCTATCAATGACAAAAAAAAATGTGTATTCATTTGTAGAAATGTATGGAATTTTATTTTCACTTTCACGTTATGGAGTATATTGTGTACATCAATGAAAAAAAATCAAAACTAAATCTATTTCAATCCCACTTTGTAACACAAAAAAAAATCGGAAAAACTGCAAACCAGGCAGGCACATATTTGTAAATTGGAATGAGTGCAATGGTTGAGCTTGTGGTACCCTCGTATCGGTGTCTATGGTGGAATTTCTAAACAACTACAAATAAATAAATATACCATTTATGAGAGGAAAAATACATGCTAGACAAAAGAATCAGTGCTTTCATAAAGGAGTGGATTGTGGAATCAGGGCTTAGTGAGCTGCCTGCCTAGCCACTGCAGATAGATACAGTAATGGTGGGTGTTTCACACTACAATAACGAGGCAAGGAAAAGCAAACTGTCGTCCATCTTGGCTCCCGGAGCGTAGCTCCATTCTCCCTCAGACCCAGGTGGCATATGCATACGCTGTGGAACAAAGCCTTACATCAGCACCAAGTGACATCACTGCAGTCAGCTGTTTCTGCCCATCTATAAATAGTGTGGAGAGAGGGAGAGGGAAAAGGGGGAGAAAGGAAGAGGGGGATTGGGGAGAGGAGGAGGGGAGAGAAGGAGAGGAGAGAGGGGGAGGGGAGGGAAAGAGTGGGGAGAGATCGAGAGGGAGAGGGGAGCGAGAGGGAAAGAGAGAGAGATAGGGAGAGAGAGGAGAGACTGAGAAAGGTAGGAGTGGGAGATGGGGAGGGAGAGAGAGGGGGAGAGAGAGAGATGGGGAGAGAGAGAGAGTGAGAGTGAGAGAGGGAGCGAGGGAGAGAGAGAAAGAGAGATATTTGATAATTTCCTACTCAGAAAAGGTTAAACTCGCCTGACCCCATCCATGTCTTGAAAGATACTGGACTCGTGTTTCCTCTGATTAAAAGACGCAGAGATGCAGGGATGTAGCATGTGCACTAATCATGATGTGTGCTAGTTGGCTCACACTGTATATTTTATGTGTGTACTGTATGTTTTGGATTAGTTCACAGGGTTTATGAAGTAGTGCTGGCGGTTATGGTATACATATTAGGTACGGTTGAAGTCAGAAGTTTACATACACCTTAGCCAACTACATTTAAACTCAGTTTTTCACAATTCCTGACATCCTAGTAACAATAGTAACAATTCACTGTCTTAGGTCAGGTAGGATCACCGCTTTTTCAGTTCTGCCCACAAATTTTCTATAGGATTGAGGTCAGGGCTTTGTGACGGCCACTCCAAATCCTTGACTTCCGGCGCCGACAGAGATGGCCGCCTCGCTTCGCGTTCCTAGGAAACTATGCAGTATTTTGTTTTTTTCTTACATTGGTACCCCAGGTAATCTTAGGTTTCATTACATACAGTCGGGAGGAACTACTGAATATAAGAGCAACGTCAACTCACCATCATTACGACCAGGAATATGACTTTCCCGAAGCGGATCCTGTGTTTTGCCCTCCACCCAGGACAATGGATCGGATCCCAGCCGGCGAAACAAAACAACAACGCTGTAAAAGAGGCAAACGAAGCGTCTTCTGGTCAGGCTCCGGAGACGGGCACATCGCGCACCACTCCCTATCATACTACTTGCCAATGTCCAGTCTCTTGACAACAAGGTTGATGAAATCCGAGCAAGGGTAGCATTCCATAGAGACACCAGAGACTGTAACGTTCTTTGCTTCACGGAAACATGTCTCACTCGAGACACACTATCGGAGTCGGTGCAGCCAGCTGGTTTCTTCACGCATCGCGCTGACAGAAACAACCATCTTTCTGGTAAGAAGAGTGGCGGGGGGTATGCCTTATGATTAACGAGACGTGGTGTGATAATAACAACATACAGGAACTCAAGTCCTTCTGTTCTCCTGACTTAGAATTCCTCACAATCAAATGTCGACCGCATTATCTACCAAGGGAATTCTCTTCGATTATAATCACAGCCATATATATTCCCCCCCAAGCAGACACATCGATGGCCCTGAACAAACTATATTTGACTCTATGCAAACTGGAAACCATATATCCTGAGGCTGCATTCATTGTAGCTGGGGATTTTAACGAGGCTAATCTGAAAACAAGACTCCCTAAATTCTATCAGCATATCGATTGCGCAACCAGGGCTGGTAAAACCCTGGATCATTGTTATGCTAACTTCCGCGACGCATATAACGCCCTCCCCCGCCCTCCTTTTGGAAAAGCTGACCACGACTCCATTTTGTTGCTCCCAGCCTACAGACAGAAAATAAAACAAGAAGCTCCCGCGCTCAGGGCTGTTCAACGCTGGTCTGACCAATCTGATTCCACGCTTCAAGACTGCTTCGATCAGAGTTCATTAAAAAGTGCATTGACAATGTCATACCCATAGCAATGATTAAAACCTTCCCAAACCAGAAACCGTGGATTGATGGCAGAATTCGAGTGAAACTGAAAGCGTGAACCACTGCTTTTAACCAGGGCAAGGTAACCGGAAACATGACCGAATACAAACAGTGTAGCTATTCCCTCCGCAAGGCAAACAAGCTAAGTGTCCGTATAGAGACAAAGTAGAGTCGCAATTCAACGGCTCTGACACAAGAGGTATGTGGCAGGGTCTACAGTCAATCACAGATTACAAAAAGAAAACCAGCCCCGTCGCGGACCAGGATGTCTTGCTCCCAGACAGACTAAATAACTTTTTTGCCCGCTTTGAGGACAATACAGTGCCACTGACACGGCCCTCAACCAAAACCTGCGGACTCTCCTTCACTGCAGCCGACATGAGTAAAACATTTAAACGTGTTAACCCTCACAAGGCTGCAGTCCCAGATGGCATCCCCAGCCGCCTCCTCAGAGCATGCGCAGACCAGCTGGCTGGTGTGTTTACGGACATATTCAATCAATCCTTATCCCAGTCTGCTGTTCCCACATGCTTCAAGAGGGCCACCATTATCCCTGTTCCCAAGAAAGCTAAGGTAACTGAGCTAAACGACTACCGCCCCGTAGCACTCACTTCCGTCATCATGAAGTGCTTTGAGAGACTAGTCAAGGACCATATCGCCTCCACCCTACCTGACACCCTAGACCCACTCCGATTTGCTTACCGCCCAAATAGGTCCACAGACGACACAATCGCAACAGCACTGCACACTGCCCTAACCCATCTGGACAAGAGGAATACCTATGTGAGAATGCTGTTCATCGACTACAGCTCAGCATTTAACACCATAGTACCCTCCAAACTCGTCATCAAGCTCGAGACCCTGGTTCTCGACCCCACCCTGTGCAACTGGGTACTGGACTTCCTGACGGGCCTCCCCCAGGTGGTGAGGGTAGGTAACAACATCTCCACCCCGCTGATCCTCAACACTGGGGCACCACAAGGGTGCGTTCTGAGCCCTCTCCTGTACTTCCTGTTCACCCACGACTGCGTGGCCATGTACGCCTCCAACTCAATCATCAAGTTTGCAGACGACACTACAGTGGTAGGCTTGATTACCAACAACGATGAGACGGCCTACAGGGAGGAGGTGAGGGCCCTCGGAGTGTGGTGTCAGGAAAATAACCTCACACTCAACGTCAACAAAACAAAGGAGATGATTGTGGACTTCAGGAAACAGCAGAGGGAGCACCCTCCTATCCACATCGACGGGACAGTAGTGGAGAGGGTAGTAAGTTTTAAGTTCCTCGGCGTACACATCACGGACAAACTGAATTGGTCCACCCACACAGACAGCATCATGAAGAAGGCACAGCAGCGCCTCTTCAACCCCAGGAGGCTGAAGAAATTTGGCTTGTCACCAAAAGCACTCACAAACTTCAACAGATGCACAGTCGAGAGCATCCTGTCGGGCTGTATCACCGCCTGGTACGGCAACTGCTCCGCCCACAACCGTAAGGCTCTCCAGAGGGTAGTGAGGTCTGCACAACGCATCACCGGGGGCAAACTACCTGCCCTCTAGGACAACTACACCACCCGATGTCACAGGAAGGCCATAAAGATCATCAAGGACAATAACCACCCGAGCCACTGCCTGTTCACCCCGCTATCATCCAGAAGGCGAGGTCAGTACAGGTGCATCAAAGCAGGGACCGAGAGACTGAAAAACAGCTTCTATCTCAAGGCCATCAGACTGTTAAACAGCCACCACTAACATTGAGTGGCTGCTGCCAACACACTGACTCAACTCCAGCCACTTTAATAATGGAAATTGAGGTAAAAAATATATCACTAGCCACTTTAAACAATGCTACTTAATATAATGTTTACATACCTTATATTACTCATCTCATATGCATATACTGTACTCTATATCATCTACTGCATCTTTATGTAATACATGTATCACTAGCCACTTTAAACTATGCCACTTTGTTTACATACCCTACATTACTCATCTCATATGTATATACTGTACTCGATACCATCTACTGCATCTTGCCTATGCCATTCTGTACAATCACTCATTCATATATCTTTATGTACATATTCTTTATCTCATTACACTTGTGTGTATAAGGTAGTAGTTTTGGAATTGTTAGGTTAGATTACTCGTTGGTTATTACTGCATTGTCGGAACTAGAAGCACAAGCATTTCGCTACACTCGTATTAACATCTGCTTACCATGTGTATGTGACAAATACAATTTGATTTGATTTGATTTTACTTTGTTGTCCTTAAGCCATTTTGCCACAACTTTGGTGTATGCTTGTGGTCATTGTCCGTTTGGAAGACCCATTTGCAACCAAGCTTTAACTTCCTGACTGATGTCTTGAGATGTTGCTTCACTATATCCACATCATTTTCCTTCCTCATGATGCCATCTATTTTGTGAAGGGCACCAGTCCCTCCTGCAGCAAAGCACCCCCACAACATGATGCTGCCACCCCCGTGCTTCACGGTTGGGATGGTGTTCTTCGGCTTGCAAGCCTCCCCCTTTTTCCTCAAAACATAACGATGGTCATTATGGCCGAACAATTCTATTTGTGTTTCATCAGACCAGAAGACATTTCCCCAAAAAGTACGATCTTTGTCCCCATGTGCAGTTGCAAACCGTAGTCTGGCTTTTTTATGGCGGTTTTGGAGCAATGACTTGGCCTTTCATGGCCTTTCAGGTTATGTCGATATAGGACTCTTTTTACTGTGAATATAGATACTTTTGTACCTGTTTCCTCCAGCATCTTCACAAGGTCCTTTGCTGTTGTTCTGGGATTGATTTGCATTTTTCGCACCTATCAGAAGCTTCTAAAGCCATGACATAATTTTCTGGAATTTTCCAAGCTGTTTAAAGGCACAGTCAACTTAGTGTATGTAAACTTCTAACCCACTGGAATTGTGATGCAGTGAATTATAAGTGAAATAATCTGTCTGGAAACAATTGTTGGTTAGAATTACTTGTAACATTCAGGAGGCTGATTTTAAGATGAAAATGTTATGAAATGTTCTGTATCTTTTTATAAAAATAAATAAAGGTTTTGATCATTAATTATGTTTTTGTCTTGTTTTCCTTGTGTTGTGCGTGATATTATAAACTGGGTGGGTCAAGCCCTGAATGCTGATTGGCTGACAGCCGTGGTATATCAGATCTTTATTTTTTTTTTACTGCTCTAATTACATTGGTAAGCAGTTTATAATAGCAATTGGGCCCCTCAGGGGTTTGTGGTATACGGCCAATATACCACAGCTAAGGGCTGTATCCAGGCACTCTGTGTTGCGTCGTGCATAAGAACAGCCCTTAGCCCTTGTACAGTATATTGACCGTATTCCACACTCTCTCAGGCCTTACTGCTTCATTGTACAGCAGTGATGTTTAGTCTTGAAACCATGTAGATTATGAGTACATAAAAATGCATTACAGTAGTATGCACATTATGTTTCATATGAAGATATGAAATGTGTTCAGAATAATGCAAAAATATTAACACTCACAGAAGAAGAAAAGTACAGGAAAGGAAATGTATTATAATCTATTCCATATTGAACCATAATTGTAGACATCCCCAAAAAGTGATATTACCTCCACGAATTTGATTTGATTTCAAAAGAGTTGCACTCATGCAGCTGTTAAACACGTCATTTAATGAATAGCACAGGAGAGCAAGAGCAAAGCAAAGGCAAAGCATAGGACTTCAAGACGGTGGTCGACTTCCCAGGATGCCTTGCAAGATTCCCATTGAAGAGGTGCACCTGGTTGGTGGCTGATAACAGCCTGGTGTGTGTCAAAGACAGCCGTCCTCCCCACAATCTGTCTACTGATCCCCATTCAGAGGGGAGCATAAGGGTCCTAACTAACTGGTTCATTATGAGTCAGGATGAAAACAAGAAGCAGGAAGATAGGATTGGTGCAGGCGAGAGGGATGAAGAGGTTAAGTGGACTGGGAGGAAGGGAAGAGGTTAAATGAGTGGGAGAATCAGCACAGAATGCAGCAGCAGCATCGGCAGTTCAGTACAGTTCAGTACAGTTCAGTACATTACAGTTCCGTACAGCTCAGTACAGTACAGTACATTACAGTTCAGTACAGCTCAGTACAGTTCAGTACAGTTCAAAACAGTACAGTACAGTTCAGTATGGTTCAGTACAGTACTGTACAGTTCAGTACAGTACAGTTCAGTACATTACAGTTCAGTACAGTTCAAAACAGTTCAGTGCAGTTCAATACAGTTCAGTTCAGTACAGTTCAGTACGGTACAGTACAGTACAGTTCAGTACAGTTCAGTACGGTACAGTACAGTTCAGTACGGTACAGTACAGTTCAGTACGGTACAGTTCAGTACAGTTCAGTACAGCAGCTCTCTTGGCTCTGAACCAGGACTTACTTACTGCTTGTTATATATGGTACTTATAGTGGAATGGGCTGGGCCTGGTAACACCAACCAGGGTTGGAGTCAATTCCATTTCAATCCCTGTCATTTCAGGAAGTACACTGAAATTCCAATTCTCTTCTATGCTTTTCAATGAGGAAAATTTAGAAATTGAATTATAATTTGATTTACTTGCTGAATTGACTGGAGTTTAAATGGAATTGACCCCAAACCAGAGATCAACACGTTGGACTGGTACATGGTGTGTGTATTGGTAAGAGCTGACAAGGTACAAATCTGTCGTTCTGCCCCTGAACAGGCAGTTAACCCACTGTTCCTAGGCTGTCAGTGAAAATTATAATTTGTTCTTAACTGACTTGCCTGGTTAAATAAAGGTTAAATAAAGGTTAAAAAAAAAAAAAAAAAAGTATATGGACTGGTACATGGTGTGTATATTGATAAGATCTACAGTATATGGACTGGTACATGGTGTTTGTATTGGTAAGATCTACAGTATATGGACTGGTACATGGTGTTTGTATTGGTAGGATCTACAGTATATGGACTGGTACATGGTGTTTGTATTGGTAAGATCTACAGTATATGGACTGGTACATGGTGTTTGTATTGGTAAGATCTACAGTATATGGACTGGTACATGGTGTTTGTATTGGTAAGATCTACAGTATATGGACTGGTACATGGTGTTTGTATTGGTAAGATCTACAGTATATGGACTGGTACATGGTGTGTGTATTGGTAAGATCTACAGTAGATGGACTGGTACATGGTGTTTGTATTGGTAAGATCTACAGTATATGGACTGGTACATGGTGTTTGTATTGGTAAGGTCTACAGTATATGGACTGGTACATGGTGTGTGTATTGGTAAGATCTACAGTAGATGGACTGGTACATGGTGTGTGTATTGGTAAGGTCTACAGTATATGGTGCATACAATGAGAGTATGCTAAGTGAGATATACTACAGTACTAACCCTACAATCTGTAACAGAGGTCGCTAAGATTGTTCTAAAGGGAACAAACTTTCGTCCGTCTGCTGACCAAATACACACCACCAGCAGCACCACAGCAACCAGCCATCCATCCAGCCAGGCAGACCCGGCGCCAGGCCTGGGTGGGTCGGACGGTGACTGTGTGCCTGGCCAGGTGCCAGCAGGACGTGTGCAGGGAGGTATGGCAAGGGTCCTCCAGGCTGGAGGCATTGAGGAGCAGTGGAGGCATTCAGCTGGTGGTGAATGTGCCTTTGTCTGGGAGCGGCGTGCCAGGCTAGCTCTAATGAGGCAGCTCTTTGTGACAGGCCTCTCAACATCAAGTGGGCTGGTGGACTCATTAACCTGACTACCACAAATAAAGCAGGCAGGCACAAGAGACGCCTATGATAGCACACTTAAGGCTGCTATGCTGCCGCCGCTCGCTGCTGAATCCACCTCTTCCTCCCTCCTCTCTCTCTCTGGTCTCCCAGGCTTAGGGGGATGTGCAGCAGGAGTGGATCAGACTGGCCTAGATCAGGTATCCCGAATACAGGGATGTGGAGGGCGTTAACTCTCTGTAGTTCAACATGGTCATGTTGGAATACAGGTTGATCTGATGTGGTGCAACATGGTCGTGTTGGAATACAGGTTGAGCTGATGTGGTGCAAAATGGTCGTGTTGGAATACAGGTTGATCTGATGTGGTGCAACATGGTCATGTTGGAATACAGGTTGATCTGATGTGGTGCAACATGGTCGTGTTGGAATACAGGTTGATCTGATGTGGTGCAACATGGTCATGTTGGAATACAGGTTGATCTGATGTGGTGCAACATGGTCGTGTTGGAATAAAGGTTGATCTGATGTGGTGCAACATGGTCGTGTTGGAATACAGGTTGAGCTGATGTGGTGCAACATGGTCATGTTGGAATACAGGTTGAGCTGATGTGGTGCAACATGGTCATGTTGGAATACAGGTTGAGCTGAGGTGGTGCAACATGGTCATGTTGGAATACAGGTTGAGCTGATGTGGTGCAACATGGTCATGTTGGAATACAGGTTGAGCTGATGTGGCAGGTGATCATACTTCACCTTGGCAGGTGTTGACAGTTGGTTGCATCATGCATCAACAATATCAGTGTGACACTTACATTTGCTGAGTCTCCATCCTCTGTGTGTGTATGTGTGTATGAGTACAGTACATGTAGCATCGCTCTGAAAACAGAGGAAGCTGACTGTATTGCAACACACATTCCCATAATGTGACGTGATAAACTGGAGCCAAATCTGCTCTGGCTCCATGGAGACAGTAAGAGCAATGAACTGTGGTTCTACTTTAGCTGTACTGTAGCATAGTAGTGAAAGTCACATATAGCCACTGAATAATGGATCCATCATAGAATGTGAACCAGGAATAGCTGTGTGTGCCATTCATCTAGCTGCACTGGTGAACAGGCAAGGACAGGTCAGGCCCCACAATCTCATCTAACATTACTGTGTACCATGTTGTTTTCTATTTCTCCTGAGTACTACTCTCTGAATATCCCTCTTGGTTATTAACAGTGCTGCATTATGGATTATGGGCGTAGACTGTCCAGATTTTGATTGGATGTTAATGTCATGTAGTGTTTGATGTATGGTCTTTGAGATTGCTCAAGCATTTGATCAGGTGGCTTGTATGTAGATTAGACTCATTAGATATTCCCTACACTATTCTTCACCGTGTTTCCTCCAGATTCATTTTACCACCCCTCATTGTCCTCAGGCACACAGTGAATGATTTTAATCTGGTTATGCTGTACAGGCTGCACTCGATAAGCCTTGCACAGTATTATACAGTAAGAGGAAAGGAGGGGAGCTAAGATCACTAATAGTGTCAGAGGCTCATTTCCTAAAGAGGAATATTCACACCAACATCAAAGGGGATAGCGCTCCTGACACTGAGAAATTGCAGATGAGGTTTCATTAATTAAGAAGGCCTCTAATGTTTATTTAAATGAAATTTACCGTTGCATTATTGATTCGCTGCCGCAAAATTATCTGACACGATGCACATGAATTGCGAGCAGCGGCTCTCTGATGGTTTAGGCAGGCAGGCGGTGGTGTGTGTGTGTGAGTGTGGTGTGTGTATGTGTGTCACTGGTAAGAGGGAGGGGGGGGGTCTAAGTACGATTTGAGCGGGGGGGGGGGGATACGTGTGCACGTCCTAGGCCCCAGGATGTGGGCATGTGAAGGAGGGATGTCTTTGTTTGCATTGAACCTGCTGATGACAGGGTTGGGATGTACAGAAATCACTGAGTGAAATCACTGCTGCTGTTGCTGCTACTGATGCTTTTCCTGCAGGCCTTAACTGGGAAATAGAGGAATGTTCTATTTCTGTTTATTTGGTAGTGGAAGAAGGCAGAGTGATGCCAAAATGTTGGTGATTTACACAATAGATTAGTGGGAGTTTATATATACAGTGCCTTCAGGAAGTATTCAGACCACTTGACTTTTTCCACATTTTGTTACATTACAGCCTCATTCTAAATTTGATTTAAAAAATAATTCTTATCAATCAAATGTATTTATAAAGCTCTTTTACCATCAGCCGACGTCACAAAGTGCTGTACAGAAACCCAGCCTAAAACCCCACACAGCAATGCAGATGTAGAATCTACACACAATATCACATTTACATAAATATTCAGACCCTTCACTCAATACTTTGTTGAACATCCTTTGGCAGCGATTACAGCAGCGAGTCTTCTTGGGTATGTTGCCACAATCTTGGCACACCAGTATTTGGGGAGTTTCTCCCATTCTCCTCTGCAGCTCCTCTTAAGCTCTGTCAGGTTGGATGGGTAGCGTTGCTGCACAGCTATTTTCAGATCCTACCAGAGACGCTAGATCGGGTTCAAGTCCAGGCTCTGGCTGGGCCACTCAAGGACATTCAGAGACTTGTCCCAAAGCCACTCCTGCATTGTCTTGGCTGTGTGCTTAGGGTCATTGTACTGTTGGAAAGTGAACCTTCGCCTCAGTCTGAGGTCCTGAGTGCTCTGGAGCAGGTTTTCATCAAGGACCTCTCTGTACTTTACACCGTTAATCTTTTCCTCGATCCTAACTAGTCTCCCAGTCCCTGTCGCTGAAAAACACCCCCACAGCATGATGCTGCCATCACCATGCTTTACCGTATTGATGGTGCCAGGTTTCCTCCAGATGTGACACTTGGCATTCAGGCCAAAGAGTTCAATCTTGGTTTAATCAGACCAGAGAATCTTGTTTCTCATGGTCTGCGAGTCTTTAGGTGCCATTTGGCAAACTCCAAGCGGGCTGTCATGTGCCTTTTACTGAGGAGTGGCTTCCGTCTGGCCACTCTACCATAAAGGACTAATTGGTGGAGTGCTGCAGAGATGGTTGTCCTTCTGGAAGGTTCTCCCATCTCCACAGAGGAACTCTGGACCTCCCTGACCAAGGCCCTTCTCCCCTGATTACTCAGTTTGGCCGGACGGCCAGCTCTAGGAATAGTCCCGGTGGTTCCAAACTTCTTCCATTTAAGAATGATGGAGGCCACTGTGTTCTTGGGGACCTTTAAAGGTTGCAATTTCTTTTGGTACCTTCCCCCGATCTGTGCCTCAACACAATCCTTTTCTGATAATTCCTTCGACCTCATGGCTTGGTTTTTACTCTGACATGGACTGTCAACTGTGGGACCTTATATAGACAGGTGTGTGCCTTTCCAAATCATGTCCAATCGATTGAATTAACCACAGGTGGACTCCAATCAAGTTGTAGAAACATCTCAAGGATGATCAATGGAAAAAGGATGCACCTGAGCTCAATTTCGAGTTTCATAGCAAAGGGTCAGAATACGTATGTAAATAAGGTAATTCTGTTTTTTTATACATTTGCCAACATTTCTAAAAAACTGTTTTTTCTTTGTCATTATGGGGTATTGTGTGTAGATTGCTGAGGATTTTTATTTATTTAATCCATTTTAGAATAAGGCTGTAGCATAACAAAATGTGGAAAAGGTCAAAGGGTCTGAGTACTTTCCGAGGGCACTGTACAGACTGTTTGACTCTCTTTATTTATTTTTATAGCTGACACTTTATTTGCCGTTAGTCAGCACCTCTACACTAAACAATGTTCTCTGGGCTCCATCTTATGCTTTTTAGTAAAGGAAATGCTGACATTGTTTACATTCACTCATTATTTCCTGTTATTTGTTGTCTTGCAGCTACATTTTTTACATTTAATTTTCAAATCATCCTCCCTGTTTTCCTTTACAACCTGGTCGGTTCTTTAAAGACTATTGAAATACACATTTTGCTACACAACACCTTATCTATTATGCTCAATTCCTATTCTAAATAATACATTTTATTGAATGTGTTTGGCATTATGCACAGTGCAAATTGATTGGACAGGAAAAGGCACAATGCTCGCTCACCATTAAAAATGTGTCAGTTTATTAAAGACGTTTAAAAGATTGACATTTCGATCTTCAATGACTTTCTTCAGAATCTGTCCATTGATGTCTACACATTTCTAGGTTGCACCTCTACTCATGTTGTTTGAACACATTCTATTTCTTTCCAGTGCAAATTTATTACCAGGATTTAGAATGCATTTGATGCTCCTCAGCCAATCGGCAGGAAGAATGTCTGTAACGTAAAACCAGTTGTGTGAAGTACTTAAGTAAAAATACTTGAAAGTACTAACGTATTATTTAGGGTATCTGTACTTACTTTACTATTTATATTTTTGACAACTTTTACTTTTACTTCACTACATTCCTAAAGGAAATAATCTACTTTTTACCCCATACATTTTCCCTGGCACCCAAAGGTACTCGTTACATTTTGAATGCTTAGCAGGACAGGAACATTGTCTAATTCACACACTTATCAACATCCCTGGTCCTCCCTACTGCCTCTGATCTGGCGGACTCACTAACACAAATGCTTCGTTTGTAAATTATGAGTGTTGGAGAGCACTCTTGGCTGTCCTTAAATAAAAAAGGAATTTGAAATGTATTTATACTTTTACTTTGACTTTTGATACTTAAGTATATTTTAGCAATGACATTTACTTTTGAAACTTAAGTATATTTAAAACCAAATACTTATAGACTTTAACTCAAGTAATATTTTACTGGGTGAGTTTCACTTTTACTTGAGTTATTTTCTATTAAGGTATCTTGACTTTTACCCAAGTATAAAAATGGGGTACTTTTTCCACCACTGTGTAAAACGGTTAAGTGACATTTCTTTCCCATTGTTCCCAAGGGCAGATCAAGGAGAGCAGTCTAGCCATACATCCCTGAATGCCCGAGGGTGTGTGTGTGTGTGTGTATGTGTATGCTTGTGCATGCACTATAGAAGGGCTAATATGCAGCGATTTGTCAACAGAACACATCTAGATGAATGGTTGTTATTGACAGGTACACACCAAGGGCTGCAGAGAAGACCAAAGGAAAGTAAAGGATAGCCTTGTTGGGATGCCCACTCTTTCTCATTTCCTGATATAGACTTCTTCAAGCTTCTGATAATATCTTTACCCCTTTCTCCTGTCTATAGCAGAGTTGTAGAGCATAAGAGTCACACACACACACACACACACACACACACACACACACACACACACACACACACACACACACACACACACACACACATACACACACACACACACACACACACACACACACACACACACACACACACACACACACACACACACGGTAGAGAGGGCCTTGACTTTATTACCAGACTCTCTTGTGTGTTCATAGTAAAATATTTGTGTGAAGCCAGTATATAAATCACCATGACATATCTCAGGCTGATACTAATAAAACCCAGTATATCTCCAGTACTACTGCCCTCCACATCTCTTGTACTATTTATCTGAGCCGCAGCAAGCAACATTTTATTTTTATGAAACTGTGGATGAGAAAATGTGAGACTTCTTTGAAAAGAGATTTTGAAAATTGAAGTTGATTCAGTGCTATATGTATATAGTTGTCTGATAAATTAATGCTACGCATAATTTCCGCGGATTCCTCATATACACCTTTGACAAATTATGTCAAATGTTTCAGGTAGCCTTCCACAAGCTTCCCACAATAAGTTGGGTGAATTTTGGCCCATTCCTCCTGACAGAGCTGGTGTAACCGAGTCAGGTTTGTAGGCTTCCTTGCTCGCATACGCTTTTTCAGTTCTGCCCACAATTTTTTTTATAGGATTGAGGTCAGGGCTTTGTGATGGCCACTCCAAATCCTTGACTTTGTTGTTCTTAAGCCATTTTGCCACAACTTTGGAAGATTGTTTGGGGTCATTGTCCATTTGGAAGACCCATTTGCGACCAAGCTTTAACTTCTGATGTCTTGAGATGTTGCTTCAATATATCCACATCATTTCCCTACCTCATGATGCCATCTATTTTGTGAAATGCACCAGTCCCTCCTGCAGCAAAGCACCCACACAACATGATGCTGCCACCCCCGTGCTTCACGGTTGGGATGGTGTTCTTTGGCTTGCAAGCATCCCCTTTTTCTTTCAAGCATAACAATGGTCATTAAGGCCATTTTAGTGTCATCAGACCAGAGGACATTTCTCCAAAAAGTACCATCTTTGTCCCCATGTGCAGTTGCAAATCGTAGTCTGGCTTTTTTTATTGCAGTTTTGGAGCAGTGGCTTCTTCCTTGCTGAGCGGCCTTTCAGGTTATGTCAATATAGGACTCTTTTTACTGTGAATATAGATACTTTTGTACCTGTTTCCTCCAGCATCTTCACAAGGTCCTTTCCTGTTGTTCTGAGTTTGAATTTCACTTTTCGCACCAAAGTACATTCATCTCTAGGAGACAGAACGCGTCTCCTTCCTGAGCGGTATGACGGCTGCGCGGTCCCATGGTGTTACTACTTGCGTACTATTGTTTGTACAGATGAACGTGGTACCTTCAGGCATTTGGAAATTTCTCCCAAGGGTGAACCAGACTTGTGGAGGTTTACAATTGTTTTCTGAGGTCTTGGCTGATTTCATTTTATTTTCTCATGATATCAAGCAAAGAGGCACTGAGTTTGAAGGTAAGCCTTGAAATACATCCACAGGTACACCTCCAATTGACTGAAAATATGTCAATTAGCCTATCAGAAGCTTCTAAAGCCATGACATCATTTTCTGGAATTTTCCAAGCTGTTCAAAGGCACAGTCAACTTAGTGTATGTAAACTTCTGACCCACTGGAATTGTGATGCAGTGAATTATAAGTGAAATAATCTGTCTGTAAACAATTATTTGAAAAATTACTTGTGTCACGCCCAAAGTAGATGTCCTAACCGACTTGCCAAAACTATAGTTTGTTAACAAGAACTTTGTGGAGTGGTTGAAAACGAGTTTTAATGACTCCAACCTAAGTGTATGTAAACCTCCGACTTCAACTGTAAGCTTTGGAAAAGAAAATAGCTTGAATTGTCAGGTTTGCAGTACATTATCAATACATTAATACGTACTGCAATTGCACAGTAATATTTACTGACATTTATAAAGGAGAAGTGTTTCAAGTCTCCCTGTCTTTAGGGTATTTTTCAATCAAATTTAATTTAATTTACAAAGCACTTCACAATGTGCCCCAACAATCCACAGAAAATGACACAAAGGTCAAAGTAGCCATAGGCCACTTCATTAGTAGGGGACATATTATGATAATTGAATGATTGGTCTCCTTAGTGAGTGCAACATTGAGATATACAGGTTTTTTCCTATTCTATTTATATGGTGTGCAGTGATATTTGCTTCAAAGACTAAGCCGTGAGTCTTTCTCTGAGACACAGATGAAACTGGTTCTCCTCTTCTACTCCCTTGGAGCAGTGTGACGGTAGGAAGGCAGACAGACAGACGGACAAACAGGTGGGCAGGCAAACAGGCAGGCAGGGAGGCAGTTAGGGAGGCAGGCAGGCAGGCAGGGAGGGAGGGAGGCAGTTAGGGAGGCAGGCAGGCAGGCAGGCAGGCAGGCAGGCAGGCAGGCAGGCAGGCAGGCAGGCAGGCAGGCAGGCAGGCAGGCAGGCAGATAGCAAGGCAGTTAGGGAGGCAGGCAGGCAGGCAGGCAGGCAGGCAGGCAGGCAGGCAGGCAGGCAGGCAGACAGACAGACAGACAGACAGATAGCAAGGCAGGCAGGGAGGCAGGCAGTTAAGGAGGCAGGCAGGCAGGCAGGGAGGCAGGCAGGCAGGCAGGGAGGTGGGCAGGCAGGCATGGCCCTGTGGTAAGACATTCTGCCATCTGTGCAGGTACTCTGCTCTGCTCCATACCCCTCCACCCCTGAGCTACCTCTCTCTCTGCAGAGGTGTGTGTATGTGTGTGTCCTCTCTAAGTCATAGCTGTTGTTCAGACAGTCCTACATCTCTTTTCTTACTGTTAAACTTCCTCCACACCTCTCTCTCTCGCTAGCACACACACACACACACACACACACACACACACACACACACACACACACACACACACACACACACACACACACACACACACACCTGTTGAACACCCATTCTGTCCATCATAGAGCTACCCATGGCCTTGGCATGCACAGCCTGTCCCCCTGCCAAAGGATACGCCAGTGTGTGTGTGTGTACTTTTGTGAGCGAGTGTGTTTTTCTGTGTGTGATTATGGAGAAAGAGAGAGGAAGAGAGAGAGTGGTAGTGTGGTTGCGGGTAATGGATGACATTGTGAGCCAACAGGCAGAGGTCACACTCACTGGGCACAGACCCAAACTATATTATCGACTGGGGAGTTGGCAGCCTGCTCTTCTCTGCTGCTTCTGCCCACACACACTGTCACTCACACACTACCACACACGCACACACACACACACACACACACACACACACACACACACACACACACACACACACACACACACACACACACACACACACACACACACACACACACACACACACACACACACACACACACACACACACACACTGCTGCCATTCTAAACCCTCTTTCCACCTTGAATTTAACAAATGCAGCTCACTTGAAATATAGATTTTACACAATATATACAATATTTGTTTTCCCCCTCATTGCAATAAAAGTGTCAAATAACAGGTTTTTATATTTATGATTGAAAATATGTCATAGTAATGAATAGGTGTAAAATAATCCGATGAGTCTTCTTTGACACGGTGCCATAGTATATTCAGTCCTACTGATATGGCTATGTGGTCATGTGCTTCTGTCATACACTACAACCATATACTCAGAAAAAAGGCTTCCAAAAGGCTTTTTCAGCTGTCCCCGTAGGGTTCCAGGTCAGAGTTCCATGTAAAACCCTGTGCTAAAAGGTTTTAAACGGAACCCCAAACGGTTCTACCTGGAGCCAAAAAGGGTTCTTCAAAGGGCACTCCTGTGGGGACAGCCGAAGAAACGTTTTAGGTTCTAGATGGGACTTTTTTGTGTGTAGATAATGTTCAGAGCTCAACTCTAAGGATAAGAGCTCAACTCTAAGGACATTTTCTTGGTGTGAAATTGATTCAATAATAGCAATTGCAGTTAAACCATAAGTATTGTGTTGTCCTTTTCCCATTCTTCCATATAAAACGAGAGAATATTCTTCCAACTTTGCAGAAATGATTTTGCAGCAAGTAATACTTCATCACAGTTTCACAGATAGACTTTATCCCCTTTAAAGCATCACATTCATCAGTTCATCATTTCACAGAAAACCATGTTACCATGGCTCTGTCAGATAGAATGAAAGACATTTTGCTACACATTGATATACTGTAGGACACAATGTTACAATGATATAGAAAACAATGTTACATTGATATAGGACACAATGTTACATTGAAATAGGACACAATGTTACACTGATACAGGACACAATGTTACACTGATATAGGACAAAATGTTACATTGATGTTGAACACACTGTTACATTGATACAGGACACAATATTATATTGACATAGTACACAATATTACTTTGATATAGGACACACTGTTACAGTTTTTTTCGATTGCTAAACGACAGTGGGCACAACTGGAGTCACATGTGCAAAACTCTAACTACAGTCTGCACTACAGTCACCTGAGCTAAACAGTTCACATCACCTGCAAAACTCATTCCAAGCAACACAACTCTTAATACATGGCTCAAAACACGCTCAGTGCAGCCAAACACTATGCACAACCCTCACTGAGATAACACACACTGTCACTCAGAACACACTGAGAGTAAAAACACTATGCACAACCCTCACTGAGATAACACACACTGTCACTCAGAACACACTGAGAGTAAAAACACTATGCACAACCCTCACTGAGATAACACACACTGTCACTCAGAACACACTGAGAGTAAAAACACTATGCACAACCCTCACTGAGATAACACACACTGTCACTCAGAACACACTGAGAGTAAAAACACTATGCACAACCCTCACTGAGATAACACACACTGTCACTCAGAACACACTGAGAGTAAAAACACTATGCACAACCCTCACTGAGATAACACACTGTCACTCAGAACACACTGAGAGTAAAAACACTATGCACAACCCTCACTGAGATAACACACTGTCACTCAGAACACACTGAGAGTAAAAACACTATGCACAACCCTCACTGAGATAACACACTGTCACTCAGAACACACTGAGAGTAAAAACACATCAAACACCAATACAGAAAATACTACCTTTTCATCTTTACAGTTTGAACCATTTCAGTGACTTCATACAAAGTCATATTTTCTTCAAAGAAAAGAGTGACATTCTTTCACATGATTTATTAAAATGTTTAGAACATAACAATTCTTTAAGGTAAATTAAAATTAGCAGTTTGCTTCAATAGTCTGTAGTAATTTACGGAATTACAGTAATGAGAAAAAAAATGTAGAAACTAAAAGTACATACTGTAATTCGAACAAATAATTGAGGGGCTAATCCTGCCTCTCTCTAGCATCAGGCCACAGGTTTTCTTCAACATCAGCTCTGTTTTCTCTTGCCATGCACCTGGGGAAGAACCTTCTGGAGTGCCTTATCCATCCCTGGCAGTCCTCTGGACTCGTGTCCTCACATCCGGCACGCATGGCTTCCAAAAGAGACATTTGGTCATGTGGGTGGTGACCAAACACTTTCCACCTCCAGGCAGAGAAAAACTCCTCTATTGGGTTGAGGAAGGGTGAATATGCAGGCAGGTACAAAACCATACATCTGTGATGTGCTGCAAACCAATCTGTGACAGCTGCAGAGTGGTGAAAAGCAACATTATCGCAAACTATGACAAAAACTTGGGGGTTTCTTACTGGCTCCCCCTGTTCTGCGTACACTACCTGAGAATAAGGCTGTTCTAGGAAAGCTATAAGCCTTTCTGTGTTGTTTGGGCCAATGAGTGGTGTGTTGAGAAGCAAACCATCATTGGCCATTGCAGCACACATGGTGATATTTCCCCCCTTTGGCCTGGAACCTCCACAGTGGCCCTTTGACCTATAACATTCCTTCCTCTGCGCTGTGTTTTGGCAAGGTTAAATCCAGCTTCATCGATAAATACAAATGAATGTGGTCTTTCCAGTGCTTCCACCTCCATTACTCTCTGAAAAACAGTAAGTGCACAGTTTTACTGTAGAAATGCTAGTGTTTTTTTTTACTGTAAATATTTTGTATAGCTGTGTACGTAACCTCAGACGTCTTACCTGGACATATTGGTATCTTTGCTCTTTTACCCGTTCACTGTTTCTCTCGAACGGTACAGTGTATAACTGTTTCATTGTAACTTGGTGTTTCTTTAGGACTCGAGCAATAGTTGTTGTGCTGACAGAATTAACATTTTCAAATATATCATTATCAGCCAGCACTCTATCTTGAATCTCCCGCAGTTTTATTGCATTGTTGACAACAACCATGTCAACAATAGCATTTTCCTGCGCATCTGAAAATATTTTTCCTCTTCCCCCTGTTGGGGGCAGCCTTTGGGTCCTGTTGTAAAAATATATTTTACAGTCAAACTTACTGTAATATATATCTGTGTAAATATTCTATAATTGCAATACAAAATAGATTCCTGTAATGTTTTCATTTACTGTAAGGATGTAACTCTCACCTGTTTGCATGATGGAAAATTCGCATTACAGATGTCACTGTGGATCTTTGCAGATTGGGTTGCACCCTCAACCCTGCCTCTCTCAATGAGAGACCATGGTTAACGACATGGTCTATAAGTGTAGCCCTTATTTCATCTGAAATAACAGCTCTTTGTCTTCTTTGTCTTCCTCCACGCATCCGCCCTCTCCCTGCCACCCTTCTCCCTCCACGAACCCATCTTCCTTGTTCCATTTCCAAAATGAGTCTTTCTGAGCTCTACCTATATATACTGTAATATGTGTGTGTGTTCACTAACAAGTCTAAAACAAGACACCTGCTTAGCCTTTCAGCTGAAATTGCAATCAGCAGTGTTTGAAAGGCACAAGGATGAAATCTATTCCATTTTGAATGTGTGGTTCACAGTTTTGACAGCAGTTTGTTAGCATTTGAACAAAGTTCTGTAAATCCACAGTGTTGTGCAGGTTGTGGTTAAAGTCATGGGATAAGTGTATAGAGTTTTGAAAACTGTGTTCAAGCAATGACAAACGAACTAGAGTTTGGTCCACATGAACTGCTGCTGTGCAGACTGTAGTTAGAGTTTTGCATGTGACTCCAGTTGTGTCCCCTGTCGTTTAGCAATCGAAAAAAACTGTAAGTTGATATAGGAAAAACTGTTACATTCAAAAAGACAATATGTTGCAATGATTTCGGACAAATGTTTTCATTGATATATATATATTGATATGTTACATTGATATAGGTTACAATGTTACAATGTCGATATATGACACAAAGATACATCGATATATGACATGATATTACATTGACATAGAACACAATGTTACATTGATATCTGACAAAATGTTACATTGATATAGGACACAATGTTACATTGTAATAGGATGCAATGTTATGTTGATATAGGACGAAAGGTTACATTGATATAGAACACAATATTATGAAGATATAGGACACAATGTTACATAATTATATTGGACAAAATGTTACTTACAGTGCCTTGCGAAAGTATTCGGCCCCCTTGAACTTTGCGACCTTTTGCCACATTTCAGGCTTCAAACATAAAGATATAAAACTGTATTTTTTTGTGAAGAATCAACAACAAGTGGGACACAATCAGGAAGTGGAACGACATTTATTGGATATTTCAAACTTTTTTAACAAATCAAAAACGGAAGAATTGGGCGTGCAAAATTATTCTGCCCCCTTAAGTTAATACGTTGTAGCGCCACCTTTTGCTGCGATTACAGCTGTAAGTCGCTTGGGGTATGTCTCTATCAGTTTTGCACATCGAGAGACTGAATTTTTTTCCTATTCCTCCTTGCAAAACAGCTCGAGCTCAGTGAGGTTGGATGGAGAGCATTTGTGAACAGCAGTTTTCAGTTCTTTCCACAGATTCTCGATTGGATTCAGGTATGGACTTTGACTTGGCCATTCTAACACCTGGATATGTTTATTTTTGAACCATTCCATTGTAGATTTTGCTTTATGTTTTGGATCATTGTCTTGTTGGAAGACAAATCTCCGTCCCAGTCTCAGGTCTTTTGCAGACTCCATCAGGTTTTCTTCCAGAATGGTCCTGTATTTGGCTCCATCCATCTTCCCATAAATTTTAACCATCTTCCCTGTCCCTGCTGAAGAAAAGCAGGCCCAAACCATGATGCTGCCACCACCATGTTTGACAGTGGGGATGGTATGTTCAGGGTGATGAGCTGTGTTGCTTTTACGCCAAACATAACGTTTTGCATTGTTGCCAAAAAGTTCTGGGAGAACTTTTTCCACATGTTTGGTGTGTCTCCCAGGTGGCTTGTGGCAAACTTGCCACTCTTCCATAAATGCCAGATTTGTGCAATATACGACTGATTGTTGTCCTATGGACAGAGTCTCCCACCTCAGCTGTAGATCTCTGCAGTTCATCCAGAGTGATCATGGGCCTCTTGGCTGCATCTCTGATCAGTCTTCTCCTTGTATGAACTGAAAGTTTAGAGGGACGGCCAGGTCTTGGTAGATTTGCAGTGGTCTGATACTCCTTCCATTTCAATATTATCGCTTGCACAGTGCTCCTTGGGATGTTTAAAGCTTGGGAAATCTTTTTGTATCCAAATCCGGCTTTAAACTTCTTCACAACAGTATCTCGGACCTGCCTGGTGTGTTCCTTGTTCTTCATGATGCTCTCTGCGCTTTTAACGGACCTCTGAGACTATCACAGTGCAGGTGCATTTATACGGAGACTTGATTACACACAGGTGGGTCTGATATCCTTAGGCAGAGGGAGTCTGGAAGGGCATCAAGGAATCTTTGGGTTGTCTGAGAATTTATAGCATGACTTTTGAGGCTCCTTGGTTGGGGTCTGAGCAGATTATTTGTTGTGATTGCAAACGTAATAAAATGGTGGTCGGATAGTCCAGGATTATGAGGAAAAACATTAAGATCCACAACATTTATTCCATGGGACAAAACTAGGTCCAGAGTATGACTGTGACAGTGAGTAGGTCCAGAGACATGTTGGACAAAACCCACTGAGTTGATGATCACTCCGAAAGCCTTTTGGAGTGGGTCTGTGGACTTTTCCGTGTGAATATTAAAATCACCAAAAATGTGTATATTATCTGCTACAAGGTCCGATAGGAATTCAGGGAACTCAGTGAAGAACGCTGTATATGGCCCAGGAGGCCTGTAAACAGTAGCTATAAAAAGTGATTGGGTAGGCTGCATAGATTTCATGACTAGAAGCTCAAAAGACGAAAACGTCCTTTTTTGTTTTGTAAATTGAAATTTGCTATTGTAAATGTTAGCAACACCTCCGCCTTTGCGGGATGCACGGGGGATATGGTCACGAGTGTAACCAGGAGGTGAGGCCTCATTTAACACAGTAAATTCATCAGGCTTAAGCCATGTTTCAGTCAGGCCAATTACATCAAGATTATGATCAGTGATTAGTTCATTGACTATAACTGCCTTTGAAGTGAGGGATCTAACATTAAGTAGCCCTATTTTGAGATGTGAGGTATCACAATCTCTTTCAATAATGGCAGGAATGGAGGTGGTGTTTATCCTAGTGAGATTGCTAAAGCGAACACCGCCATGTTTAGTTTTGCCCAACCTAGGTCGAGGCACAGACACAGTCTCAATGGGGATAGCTGAGCTGACTACACTGACTGTGCTAGTGGCAGACTCCACTAAGCTGGCAGGCTGGCTAACAGCCTGCTGCCTGGCCTGCACCCTATTTCATTGTGGAGCTAGAGGAGTTAGAGCCCTGTCTATGTTGGTAGATAAGATGAGAGCACCCCTCCAGCTAGGATGAAGTCCGTCACTCCTCAGCAGGCCAGGCTTGGTCCTGTTTGTGGGTGAGTCCCAGAAAGAGGGCCAATTATCTACAAATTCTATCTTTTGGGAGGGGCAGAAAACAGTTGTCAGCCTCCCGGGTGGCGCAGTGGTCTAGGGCACCAGAGACTCTGGGTTCGCGCCCAGGCTCTGTCGCAGCCGGCCGCGACCGGGAGGTCCGTGGGGCGATGCACAATTGGCCTAGCGTCGTCCGGGTTAGGGAGGGTTTGGTCGGTAGGGATATCTTTGTCTCATCACGTACCAGAGACTCCTGTGGCGGGCCGGGAGCAGTGCACGCTAACCAAGGTAGCCAGGTGCACAGTGTTTCTTCTGACACATCGGTGCGGCTGGCTTCCGGGTTGGATGCGCGCTGTGTTAAGAAGCAGTGCGGCTTGGTTGGGTTGTGTTTCGGAGGACGCATTGCTTTCGACCTTGTTGTAGCGATGAGACAAGACAGTTTTCAACCAGCGATTGAGCTGTGAGACTCTGCTTTAGAGCTCATCCCTCCCCCTAACTGGGAGGGGGGCAGAGACTCTGCTTTAGAGCTCATCCCTCCCCCTAACCGGGAGGGGGCCAGAGACAATTAATCAATGCCTACACATCTTTCTAGCTGATTTACACGCTGAAGCTATGTTGCACTTGGTGACCTCTGACTGTTTCATCCTAACATCGCTGGTGCCGACGTGGATAACAATATCTCTATACTCTCTACACTTGCCAGTTTTAGCTTTAGCCAGCACCATCTTCAGATTAGCCTTAACGTCGGTAGCCCTGCCCCCTGGTAAACAGTGTATGATCGCTGGATGATTCGTTTTAAGTCTAATACTGTGGGTAATGGAGTCGCCAATGACTAGGGTTTTCAATTTGTCAGAGCTAATGGTGGGAAGCTTCGGCGTCTCAGACCCCGTAAAGGGAGGAGTAGAGACAAGAGAAGGCTCGGCCTCAGACTCCGACTCGCTGCTAAATGGGGAAAACCGGTTGAAAGTTTCTGTCGGCTGAACGAGCCGACAGAAACAGCATTTCCCTCCAGAAGTCATGAGAAAGTTGTCCGGCTGCGGGGACCGTGCGAGGGGATTTACTATCTGTACTTACTGGTGGCACAGACGCTGTTCCATCGTTTCCTACACTGAAATTACCCTTGCCTAACGCTTGCGTCTGAAGCTGGGCTTGCAGCACAGCTATCCTCGCCGTAAGGCGATCGTTCTTCTGTATATTATGAGTACAGCGACTGCAATTAGAAGGCATTATGTTAATGTTACTACTTAGCTTGATATACTGTGGGACACAATTTTACATTGATTTGGGACACAATGTTACATTGATATAAGACAGAAAGTGACATTGTTATAGGACACACTGTTACATTGATATAGGACACAAAGTTACATTGTTATAGGATATACTGTGACATTGATATAGGACAAAATATTACATTGATATAGGACATAACTTTACATTGATACAGGACACACTTTCACATTGAAATAGGGACACAATGTTACATTGATATAGGACATTATATAACATTGATACAGGACACACATTCAATTTGATATAGGACAAATATTAACATTTATATGAGGCACAGAGTTACTTTGATAAAGTAAACAATGTTACATTGATATAGGACAAAACATTGCATTAATATTGGACACAATGTTATATTTATATAGGACATACTGTGACATTGATATAGGACAAAATATTACATTGATATAGGACAGAATTTTTAATTGATAAAGGACACACTTTCACATTGATATAGGTCACAATGTTACATTGATATAGGACACACTTTTACATTGATATAGCATGTACATTTAAGTTGATATTGGACACAAAGTTACATTGATATAGTGTAGGACACAATTTTGCATGGATATACAGTAGGACACAATGTTGCATTGATATAAGACACACTGTTACATTGACATACTGCTTGACACAATGGTACATTCATATACTGTAGGACACAATGTTATATTGATATACTGTAGGACACAATGTTACATTGAATTAGGACAAAATGTTACATTGATATAGGACACAATGTTACATTGAAATAGGACATAATTTTACCCTGATATAGGACACACTTTCACATTGATATAGGACACAATGTTACATTGATATATGACACAATGTTGCATTTATATAGGACATACTGTTACATTGATATAGGACAAACTTTAACATTTATATAAGGCACAGAGTTACATTGATATAGTAAACAATGTTAAGTTGATATAGAACACAAAGTTACATTGTTATAGGAAAAAATATTCCATTGATAGAGAACACAATGTTACATTGATATAGGACATACTGTTACATTGATATAAGGCAATGTTATTATAACTTTATTTCAACAAGGAACACAGACTGAGACCAAGGTCTCTCTTACAGCTGGGCCCTGCGTATACATGTTTACACATACAGTTTAGGTACAATGATTTAAGAAACTACACAAGACAAACAAAATGATCACAGATAACACACACAAATACAGCAGCAGATTATTACATGTACACACAGGTTATTCCCCCAACCGCACAATAACCTGCATTACCCGAAACCGTTACAAGCTAAATAAATATCCTCCAATAAATGTTTAAAATGGGCGACAGGGGGATAAGACTCTCAAGTTGAAGTTTAGTCTGCAGGCTATTCCATAGGCAAGGAGTGCAACAGGAAAAGGCAGCCATACCCAACTGTGGAAATTGCATGGGCCTCAAGTGTAATCCATGCTTGAGACCTGGTTTTAGGAATTCTAATTCTAATATTGATAAGTGATGATAAATAAGGAGGTAGTTTCTTCAGAAGGGCTTTATAGACAAACACGAGAGCTGTACATTGATATAGGACACAATGTTACTGTCACGTTCTGACCTTAGTTCCTTTGTTTTGTCTTTGTTTATATGGTCAGGGCGTGAGTTGGGGTGGGCAGTCTATGTTTGTTTTTCTATGTTTGGTTTCTGTGTTCGGCCTAGTATGGTTCTCAATCAGAGGCAGGTGTCGTTAGTTGTCTCTGATTGAGAATCATACTTAGGTAGCCTTTTTCCACCTGGGTTTCGTGGGTGTTTATTTTCTGTCTTTGTGTTACGTGTGTATGTCACCAGACAGGACTGTTTCTTTTTGTTCGTTCATTTGGTTATTTTTGTATTGATTCAGTGTTCAGTGCTTTCTTTGATAAAAATTATGAACACTTACCACGCTGCGCTTTGGTCCTCCTCTCTTTCTCCTGAAGACAAGCGTTACAGAAACACCCACCACAAAAGGACCAAGCAGCGTGGTAACGGGCAGCAGCAGCGATCGCAGGACTCCTGGACATGGGAGGAGATCTGGACTATGTTACTACTTGGGAGGAGATAGACAGGTGGTCGGTTGACCCAAGGAGAGTGCCGGAGCCCGTGAGGAGGGATACCGGCGAATGGAGTCAGCAAGGCGGCGCGGAAGGAAGCCCGAGAGGCAGCCCCAAACGTTTCTTGGTGGGCACCATGTTATGAGGTGGAGTGCACGGTGTCTCCGGTGCATGTGCATAGCCCAGTGCGGTACATTCCAGCTCCTCGTATCGGCCGGGCTAGAGTGGGCATCGAGCCAGGTGCCATGAAGCCGGCTCTACGCATCTGGTCTCCAGTGCATCTCCTCGGGCCGGTGTACATGGCACCAGCCTTACGCAAGGTGTCCCCAGTGCGGGCTATTCCACCTCACCGCACTGGCCTGGCTACGGGGAGCATTCAACCAGGTAAGGTTGGGCAGGCTCGGTGCTCAAGAGCTCCAGTGCACCTTCACGGTCCGGTCTGTCCGGTGCCACCTCCACGTACCAGTCCTCCGGTGGCAGCCCCCCGCACCAGGCTGTCTCGCCGTCTTCTCCCTACAGGTGCTCCCACCTGTCCAGTGTTGTCAGAGCTTTCCTCCTCTCCAGGGCTGCCAGAGTCTTCTGTCTGTTCTGATCTGTCAAAGTCTCCCGTCTGTCCTGAGCTGCCAGAGTCTCCCGTCTGTCCTGAGCTGCCAGAGTCTCCCGTCTGTCCTGAGCTGCCAGTCTCCCGTCTGTCCTGAGCTGCCAGAGCCGCCAGTCTGTCCTGAGCTGCCAGAGCCGCCAGTCTATCCTGAGCTGCCAGAGCTGCCTGTCACGCCGGAGTCTCCCACCTCTCCGGCGCTGCCGGAGTCTTCCGCCTGTCCTGAGCTGCCAGAGTCTTCCGTCTGTCCTGAGCTGCCAGAGCTTCCAGTCTGTCCTGAGCTGCCAGAGCCACCAGTCTGTCCTGAGCTGCCAGAGCCGCCAGTCTGTCTTGAGCTGCCAGAGCCGCCAGTCTGTCCTGCGCTGCCAGAGCTGCCAGTCTGTCCTGAGCTGCCAGAGCCGCCAGTCTGGTATAGAGTACAGTATAAACATATGAGATGAGTAATGTAGGGTATGTAAACATTATATAAAGTGACATTGTTTAAAGTGACTAGTGATACATTTATTACATCACATTTTTTATTATTAAAGTGGCTAGAGATTTGAGTCAGTATGTTGGCAGCAGCCACTCAATGTTAGTGGTGACTGTTTAACAGTCTGATGGCCTTGAGATAGAAGATGTTTTTTAGTCTCTCGGTCCCAGCTTTGATGCACCTGTACTGACCTCACCTTCTGGATGATAGCGAGGTGAACAGGCAGTGGCTCAGTTGGTTGTTGTCCTTGATGATCTTTTTGGCCTTCCTGTGACATCGGGTGGTGTAGGTGTCCTGGAGGGCAGGTAGTTTGCCCCAGGTGAGGCATTGTGCAGACCTCACTACCCTCTGGAAAGCTTTACAGTTGTGGGCAGAGCAGTTGCCATACCAGGCGGTGATACAGCCCGACAGGATGCTCTCGATTGTACATCTGTAAAAGTTTGTGAATGTTTCTGATGTAACACACACTGTTATATTGATATAGGACATACTGTTACATCAACATAGGACATAGTGTTACATTTATATAGGACATAGTGTTACATTTATATAGGACACAATGTTACTATGATAAAGGACACAATGTTACATTGATATACTGTAGGACACAATGTTACAGTGATATAGGACACACTGTTACATTGATATACTGTAGGACACAATGTTACAGTGATATAGGACACACTGTTACATTTATATATGACATACTGTCACATTGATATAGGACACAACGTTAAATTATATAGGACACAATGTTACATTGATATAGGACACAATGTTACATTGATATAGGATATACTTTTACATTGATATACTGTAGGACACAATGTTACATTGATATAAGACACACTGTTACATTGATATAGGACATACTGTAACATTAACATAGGACATAGTGTTACATTTATATAGGAAACAATGTTGGATTGATATAGGATGCAATGTTACATTGATATAACACAATGATACATTGATAAAGGACACAATGTTACATCGATATTGGACACAATGTTACATTGATATAGGACACAACGTTAAATGATATAGGACATAGTGTTACATTTATATAGGAAACCATTTTGCATTGATATAGGACACAATGTTACATTTATATACTGTAGGACACATTGTTACATTGAGATATACTGTAGGATGCAATGTTACATTGATATAACACAATGATACATTGATAAAGGACACAATGTTACATCAATATAGGACACAATGTTACATTGATATAGGACACAATGTTACATTGATATATGACATGCTGTTACATTGATATAGGACACAATGCTAAATTGATATAGGACACAATATTGCGTTGATATACTATAGGACACAATGTTATATTGATATGCTGTAGGACACAATGTCACATTGATATACTATAGGACACACTGTTACATTGATATGCTGTAGGACACAATGTCACATTGATATTGGACACACTGTTCATTTATGTACTGTAGGACACATTGTTACATTGATATATACTGTAGGACACAATGTTATGTTGATATAGGACACAAATGATACAGGACACAATGTTACATGATATATGACATGCTGTTACATTGATATAGGACACACTTTTACATTGATATAGGACACAATGTTACATTGATACAGGACACAATGTTACATGATATATGACATGCTGTTACATTGATATAGGACACACTTTTACATTGATATAGGACACAATGTTACATTGATATAGGACACAATGTTACATTGATACAGGACACAATGTTACATGATATATGACATGCTGTTACATTGATATAGAACACAATGGTACATTGAGATACTGTAGAACACAATGTTTCATTGATATAGGATACAATGTTACAATGATATAGGACACAATGTTACATTGATTTAGAACATACTGTAACATTAACATAGGACATACACTACCGGTCCAAAGTTTTAGAACAACTGCTCATTCAAGGGTTTTGCTTTTTTTAAACTATTTTATACATTGTAGAATAAAGGTGAAGACCTCAACACTATAAAATAGTACATATGGAATCATGTAGTCACCAAGAAAGTGTTAAACAAATTGCCTTGATGGCAGCTTTGCACAGACTTGGCATTCTTTCAACCAGCTTCATGAGGTAGTCACCTGGAATGCATTTCAATGAACAGGTATGCCTTGTTAAAAGTTCATTTGTGGAATGTATTTCCCTCTTATTAATACGTTTGAGCCTATCATATGTGTTGTGACAAGGTCAGGGGGTATACAGAAGATAGCCTTATTTCGTAAAAGACTAAGTATATATTATGGCAAGAACAGATCAAATAAGCAAAGAGAAATGGGATTACTATTAGACATGTAGGTCAGTCAATCCAAAATTAATTGTATTTAATTTATTTCACCTTTATTTAAAACTTCTCTAGGATAGGGGGCAGCATTTTTAAATTTTGGATGAAAAGCATGCCCAAATTCAACTGCCTGCTACTCATCCCCAGAAGATATGATATGCATATTATTAGTATATGTGGATAGAAAACACTCTGAAGTTTCTAAATCTGTTTGAATCA
The DNA here is from genome assembly GCF_002021735.2 of Oncorhynchus kisutch. Classification (NCBI taxonomy): domain Eukaryota; kingdom Metazoa; phylum Chordata; class Actinopteri; order Salmoniformes; family Salmonidae; genus Oncorhynchus; species Oncorhynchus kisutch. Next base: position 73,980,779 of record NC_034184.2, read on the forward strand.
TGTCTGTGAGTATAACAGAACTTATTTAGCAGGTGAAAACCTGAGGACAAACCATTCATATTTTGTTTTTGAGGTCACCCTCTTTTCAATTTGTTTTCATTGGGAATCCAGATTTCTAAGGGATTTGCTTGCAGTTCCTACCGCTTCCACTGGATGTCACCAGTCTTTAGAAATTGGTTGAGGTTATTCCTTTGTGTAATGAAGAAGTACGGCCATCTTGAACGAGGGTCACTTCATGTGTACGGTTTGATAGAGGCGCATGACCAGAAAGCATGCTTCAGTTTGTTTTCTTCCTGTATTGAACACAGATCATCCCGTCTTCAATTTTATCTATTATTTACTTTTAAAAATACCTAAAGTTGTATTACAAAAGTAGTTTGAAATATTTTGGTAATGTTTACAGGTAACTTTTGAGGTATTTTGTAGTCACATTGCGCAAGTTGGAACCGGTGCCAAATAAATGGACATTTTGGATATATGTGGACGGAATTAATCGAACAAAAGGACCATTTGTGATGTTTATGGGACGTATTGGATTGCCAACAGAAGAAGCTCGTCAAAGGTAAGGCATGATTTATATTTTTATTTCTACGTTTTGTGTCGCGCCTGCAGGGTTGAAATGTTTTCTCTCTTTTGTTTACGGAGGTGCTGTCCTCAGATGATAGCATCGTTTGCTTTCGCCGAAAAGCCTTTTTGAGTTCTGACATGTTGGCTGGATTCACAACACGTGTCGCTTTAATTTGGTATCTTACATGTGTGATTTCATGAAAGTTTGATTTTATAGGAATTTATTTGAATATGGAGCTCTGCATTTTCTCTGGCTTTTGGCCAAGTGGGACGCTAACGTCCCACATATCCCAGAGAGGTTTATTTCACCAGATAGGCAAGTTGAGAACAAGTTCTCATTTACAATTGCGACCTGGCCAAGATAAAGCAAAGCAGTTCGACACATACAACAACACAGAGTTACACATGGAGTAAAACAAACATACAGTCAATAATACAGTAGAAAAATAAGTCTATATACAATGTGCGCAAATGAGGTGAGACAAGGGAGGTAAAGGCAATAAAAGGCCATGGTGGCAAAGTAAATACAATATAGCAAGTAAAACACTGGAATGGTAGATTTGCAGTGGAAGAATGTGCAAAGTAGAGATAGAAATAATGGGGTGCAAAGGAACAAAATAAATAAATACAGTAGGGGAAGAGGTAGCTGTTTGGGATAAATTATATATGGGCTATGTACAGGTGCAGTAATCTGTGAGCTGCTCTGACAGCTGGTGCTTAAAGCTAGCGAGGGAGACAAGTGTTTCCAGTTTCAGAGATTTTTGTAGTTCGTTCCAGTCATTGGCAGCAGAGAACTGGAAGGAGAGGCGGCCAAAGGAAGAATTGGTTTTGGGGGTGACCAGAGAGATATACCTGCTGGAGCGCGCGCTACAAGTGGGTGATGCTATGGTGACCAGCGAGCTGACATAAGGGGGGACTTTACCTAGCAGGGTCTTGTAGATGACATGGAGCCAGTGGGTTTGGCGACAAGTATGAAGTGAGGGCCAGCCAACGACAGCGTACAGGTCGCAGTGGTGGGTAGTACTTTGGTGACAAAACGGATGGCACTGTGATAGACGGCATCCAATTTATTGAGTAGGGTGTTGGAGGCTATTTTTTAAATGACATCGCTGAAGACTAGGATCGATAGGATGGTCAGTTTTACAAGGATATGTTTGGCAGCATGAGTGAAGGATGCTTTGTTGCGAAATAGGAAGCAAATTCTAGATTTAACTTTGGATTGGAGATGTTTGATGTGAGTCTGGAAGGAGAGTTTACAGTCTAACCAGCCACCTAGGTATTTGTAGTTGTCTACATATTCTAAGTCAGAACCATCCAGAGTAGTGATGTTGGGCGGGCGGGCAGGTACAGGCAGCTCGGTTGAAGAGCATGCATTTAGTTTTACTAGCGTTTAAGAGCAGTTGGAGGCCATGGAAGGAGAGTTGTACGGCATTGAAGCTCGTCTGGAGGGTTGTTAACACAGTGTCCAATGAAGGGCCAGTAGTATACAGAAAATGTCAAGTGCAGTCACAAAAACCATTAAGAACTATTATGAAACTGGCTCTCATGAGGACCACCACAAGAAGGGAAGACACAAAGTTACCTCTGCTGCAGATGTTAAGTTCATTAGAGTAACCAGCCTCAGAAATTACAGCCCAAATAATTGCTTCACAGAGTTCAAGTAACAGACACATTTCAAAATCAACTGTTCAGAGGAAACTGTGTGAATCTAGCCTTCATGGTCGAATTGCTGCAAAGAAACCACTACTGAAGGACATCAATAATAAGAAGACACTTGCTTTGGCCAAGAAACACAAGCAATGGATATTATACCGGTGGAACTGTGTCCTTTGGCCTGGAGTCCCCATTTTATATTTTTTGGTTCCAACCGCCGTGTCTTTGTGAGACGTTGTGTGGGTGAATGGATGATCTCTGCATGTGTATTTCCCAATGTGAAGCATGGAGGAGGCGTTATGGTGTGGAGGTGCTTTGCTTGTGACACTGTCTGTGATTTATTTAGAATTCAAGGCACACTTAACCAGCATGGCTACCACAGCATTCTGCAGGGATACACCATCCCTTAGTGGGACTATCATTTGTTCTTCAACAGGACAATGACCCAACACACCTCCAGGCTGTGTAAGGGCTATTTGTCCAAGAAGGAGAGTGATGGAGTGCTGCATCAGATGACCTGGCCCCCACAATCCACTGACCTCAACCAAATTGAGATGGTTTGAGTTGAGTTGGACTTACGTTACTTTAACGTAAGACTGTTACAGTTCAAGCACGTCTGCCATGAATAAAAGCAAGATGGACAATAATATGATGGGGCGTTCACACAATCAGAAAATATATATGTTAATTACATGATTTTTAATCACATATGTTTTGCATAGTCTGCCTTTGAAATGTGTTTAGCTTTATAGTTCACATTTATACAGAACAGGAAATACTGTACCAGGCAGACTTACCTCCAGTATTTCCTGGAGTGATAATGAAGGGGACATCTCAAGCACATGCACTGATCATCGCTAGTTATTATCCTCCCGTTCTCAAGCAGGGGGGTCACCAGATCTGACAGGAACACTTTATGACGTTACTCCTGATGAGGACTTCTGCAGCACACACCATTGGCTCCATGGTCACATCAGGGCTCCCAAATACATTCAGGCTGGGGGGAAGGTTTGGAGAGAGAGTGGGGGTGGAGAGAGGGATGAGGAGAGAGGGGTTGATAGAGGGGGGTGGAGAGAGGGATGAGGAGAGAGGGGTGGATAGAGGGGGGTGGAGAGAGGGATGAGGAGAGAGAGGGGGTGGAGAAAAGGATGAGGAGAGAGGAGGATTTGGGAGGATGAGGAGAAAAGGATGAGGAGAGAGGGGGTTGGAGAGAGATGAGGAGAGAGGGATGAGGAGAGGGGGTGGAGAGAGGAATGAGGAGAGTTGGGGGTGGAGAGAGGGATGAGGAGAGAGAGAGGAAGGAGAGAGGGGGGTGGAGAGGGATGAGGAGAGAAGAATGAGGAGAGAGGGGGTGGAGAGAGATGAGGAGAGGGGGGTGTAGAGAGGGATGAGGAGATAGGGGGTGGAGAGAGCGGGTGTAGAGAGATGAGGAGAGGGGGTGTAGAGAGGGATGAGGAGAGTTGGGGTGGAGAGAGGGATGAAGGAGAGAGGCATGAGGAGAGAGTGGGCTGGAGAGAGGCATGAGGAGAGAGTGGGCTGGAGAGAGGCATGAGGAGAGAGTGGGTAGGAGAGAGGGATGAGGAGAGAGTGGGCTGGAGAGAGGGATGAGGAGAGAGTGGGCTGGAGAGAGGGATGAGGAGAGAGGGGGTGGAGAGAGGCATGAGGAGAGAGTGGGCTGGAGAGAGGCATGAGGAGAGAGTGGGCTGGAGAGAGGGATGAGGAGAGAGTGGGCTGGAGAGAGGGATGAGGAGAGAGGGGGTGGAGAGAGGCATGAGGAGAGAGTGGGCTGGAGAGAGGCATGAGGAGAGAGTGGGCTGGAGAGAGGCATGAGGAGAGAGTGGGCTGGAGAGAGGGATGAGGAGAGAGGGGGTGGAGAGAGCGGGTGGAGAGGGATGTGGAGAGAAGGATGAGGAGAGATGGGGTGGAGAGAGATGAGGAGAGGGGGTGGAGAGGGATGAGGAGAGTGGGGGGGGGGGGTTAGCTGCTGGGTCTTTTTTCTGTCATTATCCTCGGTCGCTGTTTCACTCAGACCCATCTGATGAAAGTCAAGTAATATGCTAGCCCTGGTTATTTGACGACTGGAACTCAACAACTTAATTTAGTTCATCCAGAATCGGGGGTTCATTTAAATTAATTTCCCTCTCTGGTTACTCCATCTACTCAGTGTGCATTTAGGGGGGGGGGGGGTTCTGGTGGGGGGATGGGAGGCTTTATGCTGCTGTGTGGTGGGTGAGGAGAAACCATGATGAAGAGGATGACATACATACGAAACAATAGAGAGAGAAAAAATACCAGCACAGCATATTAAATAAGTCCATACAAGGCGTAGAGATGGTATAGGCTTATAGATTTCTTCGGTGTGTAATTTTTGTAGTAGTATAATAAAAATATTCAGACGAAAAGATGAAGTTTTCAGATCGCTTAGCCAGTGGTGCATGCCATACTGTATGTGTCTGCATGTATGTGGGAGGCATACTGTGTGTATGCATGTTTGTTTCATTCTATTCTATATGTGATGTATGGTGTGTTCTATTCTATATGTGATGTATGGTGTGTTCTATTCTATATGTGATGTATGGTGTGTTCTATTCTATATGTGATGTATGGTGTGTTCTATTCTATATGTGATGTATGGTGTGCTCTATTCTATATGTGATGTACGGTGTGTTCTATTCTATATGTGATGTATGGTGTGTTCTATTCTATATGTGATGTATGGTGTGTTCTATTCTATATGTGATGTATGGTGTGTTCTATTCTATACTATATGTGATGTATGGTGTGTTCTATACTATATGTGATGTATGGTGTGTTCTATTATATATGTGATGTATGGTATGTTCTATTCTATATGTGATGTATGGTGTGTTCTATTCTATATGTGAATTACGGTCTGTTCTTTTCCATTTGTGATGTATGGTGTATTCTATGCTATATGTGATGTATGGTGTGATCAATTCTATATGTGATATATGGTGTGTTCTATTCTATATGTGTTATATTCTATTTGAAATGTATGGTGTGTTCTATTCTACATGTGTTATATTCTATTTGTAATGAATGGTGTGTTCTATTCTACATGTGTTATATTCTATTTGTAATGTATGGTGTGTTCTATTCTACATGTGTTATATTCTATTTGTAATGTATGGTGTGTTCTATTCTACATGTGTTGTATTCTATTTGTAATGTATGGTGTGTTCTATTCTACATGTGTTATATTCTATTTGTAATGTATGGTGTGTTCTATTCTACATGTGTTACATTCTATTTGTAATGTATGTTGTGTTCTATTCTACATGTGTTATATTCTATTTGTAATGTATGGTGTGTTCTATTCTATATTTGATGTAGGGTGTATTCTATTCTACATGTGTTATATTCCATTTGTAATGTATGGTGTGTTCTATTCTATATGTGAATTATGGTCTGTTCTTTTCCATTTGTGATGTATGGTGTGATCAATTCTACATGTGATGTATGGTGTGTTCTCTTCTATATGTGATGTATGGTGTGTTCTATTCTATATGTGATGTATGGTGTGTTCTATTCTATATGTGATGTATGGTGTGTTCTATTCTACATGTGATGTACGGTGTGTTCTATGCTATATGTGATGTATGGTGTGTTCTATGCTATATGTTATGTATTGTGTGTTCTATTATATATGTGATGTATGGTGTGTTCTATTCTATATGTGATGTATGGTGTGTTCTATTCTATATGTGATGTATGGTGTGTTCTATGCTATATGTGATGTATGGTGTGTTCTATTCTATATGTGATGTATGGTGTGTTCTATGCTATATGTGATGTACGGTGTGTTCTATTCTATATGTGATGTACGGTGTGCTCTATTCTATATGTTATGTATTGTGTGTTCTATTCTACATGTTATGTATTGTGTGTTCTATTCTATATGTGATGTACTTTGTGTTCTATTCTACACAGTATGTGATGTATGGTGTGTTCTATGCTATATGTCATCTATGGTCTATTCAATACAGTATGTGATGTAAGGTGTGTTCTATTCTATATGTGAATTATGGTCTGTTCTTTTCCATTTTTGATGTATGGTGTGTTCTATGCTATATGTTATTTATTGTGTGTTCTATTCTATATGTGATGTATGCTGTGTACTATTCTATATGTGATGTATGGTGTGTTCTATTCTATGCTATATGTGATGTATGGTGTGTTCTATTCTATATGTGATGTACGGTGTGCTCTATTCTATATGTTATTTATTGTGTGTTCTATTCTATATGTGATGTATGCTGTGTTCTATTCTATATGTGATGTATGGTGTGTTCTATTCTAAACTGTATGTGATGTATGGTGTGTTCTATTCTATACTGTATGTGATGTATGGTGTGTTCTATTCCATTTGTGATGTATGGTGTGTTCTATTCTATATGTGATGTATGGTCTGTTATATTCTATATATGATGTATGGTGTTCTATTATATATGTGATGTATGGTATGTTCTATTCTTCATGTGATGTATCGTGTGTTCTATTCTATATGTGAATTACTGTCTGTTCTTTTCCATTTGTGATATATGGTGTGTTCTATTCTATATGTGATGTACGGTGTGTTCTATTCTATGCAGTATGTGATGTATGGTGTGTTCTTCAATACAGTATGTGATGTATGGTGTGTTCTATTCTATATGTGTTATATTCTATTTGTAATGTATGGTGTGTTCTATTCTACATGTGATGTATGGTGTGTTCTATTCTATACTGTATGTGATGTATGGTGTGTTCTAATTTATATGTGATGTATGGTGTGTTCTATGCTATATGTGTTATATTCTATTTGTAATGTATGGTGTGTTCTATTCTACATGTGTTATATTCTATTTGTAATGTATGGTGTGTTCTATTCTACATGTGTTATATTCTATTTGTAATGTATGGTGTGTTCTATTCTACATGTGATGTATGGTGTGTTCTATTCTATACTGTATGTGATGTATGGTGTGTTCTAATCTATATGTGATGTATGGTGTGTTCTATTCTATATGTGTTATATTCTATATGTAATGTACAGTGTGTTCTATTCTATATGTGATGTATGGTGTGTTCTAATCTATATGTACGGTGTGTTCTATTCTATATGTGATGTATGGTGTGTTCTATTCTATATGTGAATTACTGTCTGTTCTTTTCCATTTGTGATGTATGGTGTATTCTATGCTATAGGTGATGTATGGTGTGATCAATTCTATATGTGATATATGGTGTGTTCTATTCTATATGTGATGCACGGTGTGTTCTATTCTATGCAGTATGTGATGTATGGTGTGTTCTTCAATACAGTATGTGATGTATGGTGTGTTCTATTCTATATGTGTTATATTCTATTTGTAATGTATGGTGTGTTCTATTCTACATGTGATGTATGGTGTGTTCTATTCTATACTGTATGTGATGTATGGTGTGTCCTAATCTATATGTGATGTATGGTGTGTTCTATGCTATATGTGATGTATGGTCTGTTATACTCTATATATGATGTATGGTGTGTTCTATTATATATGTGATGTATGGTATGTTCTATTCTATATGTGATGTATGGTGTGTTCTATTCTATATGTGAATTACTGTCTGTTCTTTTCCATTTGTGATATATGGTGTGTTCTATTCTATATGTGATGTATGCTGTGTTCTATTCTATATGTGATGTACGGTGTGCTCTATTCTATATGTTATTTATTGTGTGTTCTATTCTATATGTGATGTATGCTGTGTTCTATTCTATATGTGATGTACTTTGTGTTCTATTCTACACAGTATGTGATGTATGGTGTGTTCTATGCTATATGTCATCTATGGTCTATTCAATACAGTATGTGATGTAAGGTGTGTTCTATTCTATATGTGAATTATGGTCTGTTCTTTGCCATTTTTGATGTATGGTGTGTTCTATGCTATATGTTATTTATTGTGTGTTCTATTCTATATGTGATGTATGCTGTGTTCTATTCTATATGTGATGTATGGTGTGTTCTATTCTATGCTATATGTGATGTATGGTGTGTTCTATTCTATATGTGATGTACGGTGTGCTCTATTCTATATGTTATTTATTGTGTGTTCTATTCTATATGTGATGTATGGTGTGTTCTATTCTAAACTGTATGTGATGTATGGTGTGTTCTATTCTATACTGTATGTGATGTATGGTGTGTTCTATTCCATTTGTGATGTATGGTGTGTTCTATTCTATATGTGATGTATGGTGTGTTCTATGCTATATGTGATGTATTGTCTGTTATATTCTATATATGATGTATGGTGTGTTCTATTATATATGTGATGTATGGTATGTTCTATTCTATATGTGATGTATGGTGTGTTCTATTCTATATGTGAATTTGTGATATATGGTGTGTTCTATTCTATATGTGATGTACGGTGTGTTCTATTCTATGCAGTATGTGATGTATGGTGTGTTCTTCAATACAGTATGTGATGTATGGTGTGTTCTATTCTATATGTGTTATATTCTATTTGTAATGTATGGTGTGTTCTATTCTACATGTGATGTATGGTGTGTTCTATTCTATACTGTATGTGATGTATGGTGTGTTCTAATTTATATGTGATGTATGGTGTGTTCTATGCTATATGTGTTATATTCTATTTGTAATGTATGGTGTGTTCTATTCTACATGTGTTATATTCTATTTGTAATGTATGGTGTGTTCTATTCTACATGTGATGTATGGTGTGTTCTATTCTATACTGTATGTGATGTATGGTGTGTTCTAATCTATATGTGATGTATGGTGTGTTCTATTCTATATGTGTTATATTCTATATGTAATGTACAGTGTGTTCTATTCTATATGTGATGTATGGTGTGTTCTAATCTATATGTACGGTGTGTTCTATTCTATATGTGATGTATGGTGTGTTCTATTCTATACTGTATGTGATGTATGGTGTGGTCTATTCCATTTGTGATGTATGGTGTGTTCTATTCTATATGTGATGTATGGTGTGTTCTATGCTATATGTGATGTATGGTGTGGTCTATTCTATATGGGAATTATGGTCTGTTCTTTTCCAATTGTGATGTATGGTGTGATCAATTATATATGTTATGTATGGTATGTTCTATTCTATATGGGAATTATGGTCTGTTCTTTTCAAATTGTGATGTATGGTGTGATCAATTCTATATGTGATGTATGGTGTGTTCTATTCTACATGTGTTATATTCTATTTGTAATGTACGGTGTGTTCTATTCTACATGTGTTATATTATATTTGTAATGTACGGTGTGATCTATTCTACATGTGTTATATTCTATTTGTAATGTATGGTGTGTTCTATTCTACATGTGTTATATTCTATTTGTAATGTATGGTTTGTTCTATTCTACATGTGTTATATTCTATTTGTAATGTATGGTGTGTTCTATTCTACATGTGATGTATGGTGTGTTCTATTCTATACTGTATGTGATGTATGGTGTGTTCTAATCTATATGTGATGTATGGTGTGTTCTATTCTATATGTGTTATATTCTATATGTAATGTACAGTGTGTTCTATTCTATTTGTAATGTATGGTGTGTTCTATTCTATATTTGATGTAGGGTGTATTCTATTCTACATGTGTTACATTCTATTTGTAATGTACGGTGTGTTCTATTCTATATGTGTTATATTCTATATGTGATGTATGGTGTGTTCTATTCTATATGTTATGTATTGTGTGTTCTATTCTATATGTGATGTACTTTGTGTTCTATTCTACACAGTATGTGATGTATGGTGTGTTCTATGCTATATGTCATCTATGGTCTATTCAATACAGTATGTGATGTAAGGTGTGTTCTATTCTATATGTGAATTATGGTCTGTTCTTTTCCATTTTTGATGTATGGTGTGTTCTATGCTATATGTTATTTATTGTGTGTTCTATTCTATATGTGATGTATGCTGTGTTCTATTCTATATGTGATGTATGGTGTGTTCTATTCTATGCTATATGTGATGTATGGTGTGTTATAATTCTATATGTGATGTACGGTGTGCTCTATTCTAAATGTTATTTACTGTGTGTTCTATTCTATATGTGATGTATGCTGTGTTCTATTCAATATGTGATGTATGGTGTGTTCTATTCTAAACTGTATGTGATGTATGGTGTGTTCTATTCCATTTGTGATGTATGGTGTGTTCTATTCTATATGTGATGTATGGTGTTTTCTATGCTATATGTGATGTATGGTCTGTTATATTCTATATATGATGTATGGTGTGTTCTATTATATATGTGATGTATGGTATGTTCTATTCTATATGTGATGTATGGTGTGTTCTATTTTATATGTGAATTACTGTCTGTTCTTTTCCATTTGTGATGTATGGTGTATTCTATGCTATAGGTGATGTATGGTGTGATCAATTCTATATGTGATATATGGTGTGTTCTATTCTATATGTGATGCACGGTGTGTTCTATTCTATGCAGTATGTGATGTATGGTGTGTTCTTCAATACAGTATGTGATGTATGGTGTGTTCTATTCTATATGTGTTATATTCTATTTGTAATGTATGGTGTGTTCTATTCTACATGTGATGTATGGTGTGTTCTATTCTATATTGTATGTGATGTATGGTGTGTTCTAATCTATATGTGATGTATGGTGTGTTCTATTCTACATGTGTTATATTCTATTTGTAATGTATGGTGTGTTCTATTCTACATGTGATGTATGGTGTGTTCTATTCTGTACTGTATGTGATGTATGGTGTGTTCTAATCTATATGTGATGTATGGTGTGTTCTATTCTATATGTGTTATATTCTATATGTAATGTACAGTGTGTTCTATTCTATATGTTATTAATTGTGTGTTCTATTCTATATGTGATGTATGCTGTGTTCTATTCTATATGTGATGTACGGTGTGCTCTATTCTATATGTTATTTATTGTGTGTTCTATTCTATATGTGATGTATGCTGTGTTCTATTCTATATGTGATGTATGGTGTGTTCTATTCTATACTGTATGTGATGTATGGTGTGTTCTATTCCATTTGTGATGTATGGTGTGTTCTATTCTATATGTGATGTATGGTGTGTTCTATGCTATATGTGATGTATGGTCTGTTATATTCTATATATGATGTATGGTGTGTTCTATTATATATGTGATGTATGGTATGTTCTATTCTATATGTGATGTATGGTGTGTTCTATTCTATATGTGAATTACTGTCTTTTCTTTTCCATTTGTGATATATGGTGTGTTCTATTCTATATGTGATGTACGGTGTGTTCTATTCTATGCAGTATGTGATGTATGGTGTGTTCTTCAATGCAGTATGTGATGTATGGTGTGTTCTATTCTATTTGTGTTATATTCTATTTGTAATGTATGGTGTGTTCTATTCTACATGTGATGTATGGTGTGTTCTAATTTATATGTGATGTATGGTGTGTTCTATGCTACATGTGTTATATTCTATTTGTAATGTACGGTGTGTTCTATTCTACATGTGTTATATTATATTTGTAATGTACGGTGTGATCTATTCTACATGTGTTATATTCTATTTGTAATGTATGGTGTGTTCTATTCTATATGTGATGTATGGTGTGTTCTATGCTATATGTGATGTATGGTCTGTTATATTCTATATATGATGTATGGTGTGTTCTATTATATATGTGATGTATGGTATGTTCTATTCTATATGTGATGTATGGTGTGTTCTATTCTATATGTGAATTACTGTCTTTTCTTTTCCATTTGTGATATATGGTGTGTTCTATTCTATATGTGATGTACGGTGTGTTCTATTCTATGCAGTATGTGATGTATGGTGTGTTCTTCAATGCAGTATGTGATGTATGGTGTGTTCTATTCTATTTGTGTTATATTCTATTTGTAATGTATGGTGTGTTCTATTCTACATGTGATGTATGGTGTGTTCTAATTTATATGTGATGTATGGTGTGTTCTATGCTACATGTGTTATATTCTATTTGTAATGTACGGTGTGTTCTATTCTACATGTGTTATATTATATTTGTAATGTACGGTGTGATCTATTCTACATGTGTTATATTCTATTTGTAATGTATGGTGTGTTCTATTCTATATGTGATGTATGGTGTGTTCTATGCTATATGTGATTTATGGTCTGTTATATTCTATATATGATGTATGGTGTGTTCTATTATATATGTGATGTATGGTATGTTCTATTCTATATGTGATGTATGGTGTGTTCTATTCTATATGTGAATTACTGTCTTTTCTTTTCCATTTGTGATATATGGTGTGTTCTATTCTATATGTGATGTACGGTGTGTTCTATTCTATGCAGTATGTGATGTATGGTGTGTTCTTCAATGCAGTATGTGATGTATGGTGTGTTCTATTCTATTTGTGTTATATTCTATTTGTAATGTATGGTGTGTTCTATTCTACATGTGATGTATGGTGTGTTCTAATTTATATGTGATGTATGGTGTGTTCTATGCTACATGTGTTATATTCTATTTGTAATGTACGGTGTGTTCTATTCTACATGTGTTATATTATATTTGTAATGTACGGTGTGATCTATTCTACATGTGTTATATTCTATTTGTAATGTATGGTGTGTTCTATTCTACATGTGTTATATTCTATTTGTAATGTATGGTTTGTTCTATTCTACATGTGTTATATTCTATTTGTAATGTATGGTGTGTTCTATTCTACATGTGATGTATGGTGTGTTCTATTCTATACTGTATGTGATGTATGGTGTGTTCTAATCTATATGTGATGTATGGTGTGTTCTATTCTATATGTGTTATATTCTATATGTAATGTACAGTGTGTTCTATTCTATTTGTAATGTATGGTGTGTTCTATTCTATATTTGATGTAGGGTGTATTCTATTCTACATGTGTTACATTCTATTTGTAATGTACGGTGTGTTCTATTCTATATGTGTTATATTCTATATGTGATGTATGGTGTGTTCTATTCTATATGTTATGTATTGTGTGTTCTATTCTATATGTGATGTACTTTGTGTTCTATTCTACACAGTATGTGATGTATGGTGTGTTCTATGCTATATGTCATCTATGGTCTATTCAATACAGTATGTGATGTAAGGTATGTTCTATTCTATATGTGAATTATGGTCTGTTCTTTTCCATTTTTGATGTATGGTGTGTTCTATGCTATATGTTATTTATTGTGTGTTCTATTCTATATGTGATGTATGCTGTGTTCTATTCTATGTGTGATGTATGGTGTGTTCTATTCTATGCTATATGTGATGTATGGTGTGTTATAATTCTATATGTGATGTACGGTGTGCTCTATTCTAAATGTTATTTACTGTGTGTTCTATTCTATATGTGATGTATGCTGTGTTCTATTCAATATGTGATGTATGGTGTGTTCTATTCTAAACTGTATGTGATGTATGGTGTGTTCTATTCCATTTGTGATGTATGGTGTGTTCTATTCTATATGTGATGTATGGTGTTTTCTATGCTATATGTGATGTATGGTCTGTTATATTCTATATATGATGTATGGTGTGTTCTATTATATATGTGATGTATGGTATGTTCTATTCTATATGTGATGTATGGTGTGTTCTATTTTATATGTGAATTACTGTCTGTTCTTTTCCATTTGTGATGTATGGTGTATTCTATGCTATAGGTGATGTATGGTGTGATCAATTCTATATGTGATATATGGTGTGTTCTATTCTATATGTGATGCACGGTGTGTTCTATTCTATGCAGTATGTGATGTATGGTGTGTTCTTCAATACAGTATGTGATGTATGGTGTGTTCTATTCTATATGTGTTAAATTCTATTTGTAATGTATGGTGTGTTCTATTCTACATGTGATGTATGGTGTGTTCTATTCTATATTGTATGTGATGTATGGTGTGTTCTAATCTATATGTGATGTATGGTGTGTTCTATTCTACATGTGTTATATTCTATTTGTAATGTATGGTGTGTTCTATTCTACATGTGATGTATGGTGTGTTCTATTCTATACTGTATGTGATGTATGGTGTGTTCTAATCTATATGTGATGTATGGTGTGTTCTATTCTATATGTGTTATATTCTATATGTAATGTACAGTGTGTTCTATTCTATATGTTATTAATTGTGTGTTCTATTCTATATGTGATGTATGCTGTGTTCTATTCTATATGTGATGTACGGTGTGCTCTATTCTATATGTTATTTATTGTGTGTTCTATTCTATATGTGATGTATGCTGTGTTCTATTCTATATGTGATGTATGGTGTGTTCTATTCTATACTGTATGTGATGTATGGTGTGTTCTATTCCATTTGTGATGTATGGTGTGTTCTATTCTATATGTGATGTATGGTGTGTTCTATGCTATATGTGATGTATGGTCTGTTATATTCTATATATGATGTATGGTGTGTTCTATTATATATGTGATGTATGGTATGTTCTATTCTATATGTGATGTATGGTGTGTTCTATTCTATATGTGAATTACTGTCTTTTCTTTTCCATTTGTGATATATGGTGTGTTCTATTCTATATGTGATGTACGGTGTGTTCTATTCTATGCAGTATGTGATGTATGGTGTGTTCTTCAATGCAGTATGTGATGTATGGTGTGTTCTATTCTATTTGTGTTATATTCTATTTGTAATGTATGGTGTGTTCTATTCTACATGTGATGTATGGTGTGTTCTAATTTATATGTGATGTATGGTGTGTTCTATGCTATATGTGTTATATTCTATATGTAATGTACAGTGTGTTCTATTCTATATGTTATTTATTGTGTGTTCTATTCTATATGTGATGTATGCTGTGTTCTATTCTATATGTGATGTATTCTATTTGTAATGTATGGTGTGTTCTATTCTACATGTGATGTATGGTGTGTTCTATTCTATACTGTATGTGATGTATGGTGTGTTCTAATCTATATGTGATGTATGGTGTGTTCTATTCTACATGTGTTATATTCTATTTGTAATGTATGGTGTGTTCTATTCTACATGTGATGTATGGTGTGTTCTATTCTATACTGTATGTGATGTATGGTGTGTTCTAATCTATATGTGATGTATGGTGTGTTCTATTCTATATGTGTTATATTCTATATGTAATGTACAGTGTGTTCTATTCTATATGTTATTTATTGTGTGTTCTATTCTATATGTGATGTATGCTGTGTTCTATTCTATATGTGATGTACGGTGTGCTCTATTCTATATGTTATTTATTGTGTGTTCTATTCTATATGTGATGTATGCTGTGTTCTATTCTATATGTGATGTATGGTGTGTTCTATTCTATACTGTATGTGATGTATGGTGTGTTCTATTCCATTTGTGATGTATGGTGTGTTCTATTCTATATGTGATGTATGGTGTGTTCTATGCTATATGTGATGTATGGTCTGTTATATTCTATATATGATGTATGGTGTGTTCTATTATATATGTGATGTATGGTATGTTCTATTCTATATGTGATGTATGGTGTTTTCTATTCTATATGTGAATTACTGTCTGTTCTTTTCCATTGTGATATATGGTGTGTTCTATTCTATATGTGATGTACGGTGTGTTCTATTCTATGCAGTATGTGATGTATGGTGTGTTCTTCAATGCAGTATGTGATGTATGGTGTGTTCTATTCTATTTGTGTTCTATTCTATTTGTAATGTATGGTGTGTTCTATTCTACATGTGATGTATGGTGTGTTCTATTCTATACTCTATGTGATGTATGGTGTGTTCTAATTTATATGTGATGTATGGTGTGTTCTATGCTATATGTGTTATATTCTATATGTAATGTACAGTGTGTTCTATCTACATGTTATTTATTGTGTGTTCTATTCTATATGTGATGTATGCTGTGTTCTATTCTATATGTGATGTATTGTGTGTTCTATTCTATATGTGATGTACGGTGTGCTCTATTCTATATGTTATTTATGTGTGTTCTATTCTATATGTGATGTATGCTGTGTTCTACTCTATATGTGATGTATGGTGTGTTCTATTCTATACTGTATGTGATGTATGGTGTGTTCTATTCCATTTGTGATGTATGGTGTGTTCTATTCTATATATGATGTATGGTGTGTTCTATTATATATGTGATGTATGGTATGTTCTATTCTATATGTGATGTATGGTGTGTTCTATTTATATGTGAATTACTGTCTGTTCTTTTCCATTGTGATGTATGGTGTATTCTATGCTATAGGTGATGTATGGTGTGATTCAATTCTATATGTGATATATGGTGTGTTCTATTCTATATGTGATGCACGGTGGTGTTCTATTCTATGCAGGTATGTGATGTATGGTGTGTTCTTCAATACAGTATGTGATTATGGTGTGTTCTATTCTATATGTGTTATATTCTATTTGTAATGTATGGTGTGTTCTATTCTACATGTGATGTATGGTGTGTTCTATTCTATATTGTATGTGATGTATGGTGTGTTCTAATCTATATGTGATGTATGGTGTGTTCTATTCTACATGTGTTATATTCTATTTGTAATGTATGGTGTGTTCTATTCTACATGTGATGTATGGTGTGTTCTATTCTATACTGTATGTGATGTATGGTGTGTTCTAATCTATATGTGATGTATGGTGTGTTCTATTCTATATGTGTTATATTCTATATGTAATGTACAGTGTGTTCTATTCTATATGTTATTAATTGTGTGTTCTATTCTATATGTGATGTATGCTGTGTTCTATTCTATATGTGATGTACGGTGTGCTCTATTCTATATGTTATTTATTGTGTGTTCTATTCTATATGTGATGTATGCTGTGTTCTATTCTATATGTGATGTATGGTGTGTTCTATTCTATACTGTATGTGATGTATGGTGTGTTCTATTCCATTTGTGATGTATGGTGTGTTCTATTCTATATGTGATGTATGGTGTGTTCTATGCTATATGTGATGTATGGTCTGTTATATTCTATATATGATGTATGGTGTGTTCTATTATATATGTGATGTATGGTATGTTCTATTCTATATGTGATGTATGGTGTGTTCTATTCTATATGTGAATTACTGTCTTTTCTTTTCCATTTGTGATATATGGTGTGTTCTATTCTATATGTGATGTACGGTGTGTTCTATTCTATGCAGTATGTGATGTATGGTGTGTTCTTCAATGCAGTATGTGATGTATGGTGTGTTCTATTCTATTTGTGTTATATTCTATTTGTAATGTATGGTGTGTTCTATTCTACATGTGATGTATGGTGTGTTCTAATTTATATGTGATGTATGGTGTGTTCTATGCTATATGTGTTATATTCTATATGTAATGTACAGTGTGTTCTATTCTATATGTTATTTATTGTGTGTTCTATTCTATATGTGATGTATGCTGTGTTCTATTCTATATGTGATGTATTCTATTTGTAATGTATGGTGTGTTCTATTCTACATGTGATGTATGGTGTGTTCTATTCTATACTGTATGTGATGTATGGTGTGTTCTAATCTATATGTGATGTATGGTGTGTTCTATTCTACATGTGTTATATTCTATTTGTAATGTATGGTGTGTTCTATTCTACATGTGATGTATGGTGTGTTCTATTCTATACTGTATGTGATGTATGGTGTGTTCTAATCTATATGTGATGTATGGTGTGTTCTATTCTATATGTGTTATATTCTATATGTAATGTACAGTGTGTTCTATTCTATATGTTATTTATTGTGTGTTCTATTCTATATGTGATGTATGCTGTGTTCTATTCTATATGTGATGTACGGTGTGCTCTATTCTATATGTTATTTATTGTGTGTTCTATTCTATATGTGATGTATGCTGTGTTCTATTCTATATGTGATGTATGGTGTGTTCTATTCTATACTGTATGTGATGTATGGTGTGTTCTATTCCATTTGTGATGTATGGTGTGTTCTATTCTATATGTGATGTATGGTGTGTTCTATGCTATATGTGATGTATGGTCTGTTATATTCTATATATGATGTATGGTGTGTTCTATTATATATGTGATGTATGGTATGTTCTATTCTATATGTGATGTATGGTGTTTTCTATTCTATATGTGAATTACTGTCTGTTCTTTTCCATTTGTGATATATGGTGTGTTCTATTCTATATGTGATGTACGGTGTGTTCTATTCTATGCAGTATGTGATGTATGGTGTGTTCTTCAATGCAGTATGTGATGTATGGTGTGTTCTATTCTATTTGTGTTCTATTCTATTTGTAATGTATGGTGTGTTCTATTCTACATGTGATGTATGGTGTGTTCTATTCTATACTCTATGTGATGTATGGTGTGTTCTAATTTATATGTGATGTATGGTGTGTTCTATGCTATATGTGTTATATTCTATATGTAATGTACAGTGTGTTCTATTCTACATGTTATTTATTGTGTGTTCTATTCTATATGTGATGTATGCTGTGTTCTATTCTATATGTGATGTATTGTGTGTTCTATTCTATATGTGATGTACGGTGTGCTCTATTCTATATGTTATTTATTGTGTGTTCTATTCTATATGTGATGTATGCTGTGTTCTACTCTATATGTGATGTATGGTGTGTTCTATTCTATACTGTATGTGATGTATGGTGTGTTCTATTCCATTTGTGATGTATGGTGTGTTCTATTCTATATATGATGTATGGTGTGTTCTATTATATATGTGATGTATGGTATGTTCTATTCTATATGTGATGTATGGTGTGTTCTATTTTATATGTGAATTACTGTCTGTTCTTTTCCATTTGTGATGTATGGTGTATTCTATGCTATAGGTGATGTATGGTGTGATCAATTCTATATGTGATATATGGTGTGTTCTATTCTATATGTGATGCACGGTGTGTTCTATTCTATGCAGTATGTGATGTATGGTGTGTTCTTCAATACAGTATGTGATGTATGGTGTGTTCTATTCTATATGTGTTATATTCTATTTGTAATGTATGGTGTGTTCTATTCTACATGTGATGTATGGTGTGTTCTATTCTATATTGTATGTGATGTATGGTGTGTTCTAATCTATATGTGATGTATGGTGTGTTCTATTCTACATGTGTTATATTCTATTTGTAATGTATGGTGTGTTCTATTCTACATGTGATGTATGGTGTGTTCTATTCTATACTGTATGTGATGTATGGTGTGTTCTAATCTATATGTGATGTATGGTGTGTTCTATTCTATATGTGTTATATTCTATATGTAATGTACAGTGTGTTCTATTCTATATGTTATTAATTGTGTGTTCTATTCTATATGTGATGTATGCTGTGTTCTATTCTATATGTGATGTACGGTGTGCTCTATTCTATATGTTATTTATTGTGTGTTCTATTCTATATGTGATGTATGCTGTGTTCTATTCTATATGTGATGTATGGTGTGTTCTATTCTATACTGTATGTGATGTATGGTGTGTTCTATTCCATTTGTGATGTATGGTGTGTTCTATTCTATATGTGATGTATGGTGTGTTCTATGCTATATGTGATGTATGGTCTGTTATATTCTATATATGATGTATGGTGTGTTCTATTATATATGTGATGTATGGTATGTTCTATTCTATATGTGATGTATGGTGTGTTCTATTCTATATGTGAATTACTGTCTTTTCTTTTCCATTTGTGATATATGGTGTGTTCTATTCTATATGTGATGTACGGTGTGTTCTATTCTATGCAGTATGTGATGTATGGTGTGTTCTTCAATGCAGTATGTGATGTATGGTGTGTTCTATTCTATTTGTGTTATATTCTATTTGTAATGTATGGTGTGTTCTATTCTACATGTGATGTATGGTGTGTTCTAATTTATATGTGATGTATGGTGTGTTCTATGCTATATGTGTTATATTCTATATGTAATGTACAGTGTGTTCTATTCTATATGTTATTTATTGTGTGTTCTATTCTATATGTGATGTATGCTGTGTTCTATTCTATATGTGATGTATTCTATTTGTAATGTATGGTGTGTTCTATTCTACATGTGATGTATGGTGTGTTCTATTCTATACTGTATGTGATGTATGGTGTGTTCTAATCTATATGTGATGTATGGTGTGTTCTATTCTACATGTGTTATATTCTATTTGTAATGTATGGTGTGTTCTATTCTACATGTGATGTATGGTGTGTTCTATTCTATACTGTATGTGATGTATGGTGTGTTCTAATCTATATGTGATGTATGGTGTGTTCTATTCTATATGTGTTATATTCTATATGTAATGTACAGTGTGTTCTATTCTATATGTTATTTATTGTGTGTTCTATTCTATATGTGATGTATGCTGTGTTCTATTCTATATGTGATGTACGGTGTGCTCTATTCTATATGTTATTTATTGTGTGTTCTATTCTATATGTGATGTATGCTGTGTTCTATTCTATATGTGATGTATGGTGTGTTCTATTCTATACTGTATGTGATGTATGGTGTGTTCTATTCCATTTGTGATGTATGGTGTGTTCTATTCTATATGTGATGTATGGTGTGTTCTATGCTATATGTGATGTATGGTCTGTTATATTCTATATATGATGTATGGTGTGTTCTATTATATATGTGATGTATGGTATGTTCTATTCTATATGTGATGTATGGTGTGTTCTATTCTATATGTGAATTACTGTCTGTTCTTTTCCATTTGTGATATATGGTGTGTTCTATTCTATATGTGATGTACGGTGTGTTCTATTCTATGCAGTATGTGATGTATGGTGTGTTCTTCAATGCAGTATGTGATGTATGGTGTGTTCTATTCTATTTGTGTTCTATTCTATTTGTAATGTATGGTGTGTTCTATTCTACATGTGATGTATGGTGTGTTCTATTCTATACTCTATGTGATGTATGGTGTGTTCTAATTTATATGTGATGTATGGTGTGTTCTATGCTATATGTGTTATATTCTATATGTAATGTACAGTGTGTTCTATTCTACATGTTATTTATTGTGTGTTCTATTCTATATGTGATGTATGCTGTGTTCTATTCTATATGTGATGTATTGTGTGTTCTATTCTATATGTGATGTACGGTGTGCTCTATTCTATATGTTATTTATTGTGTGTTCTATTCTATATGTGATGTATGCTGTGTTCTACTCTATATGTGATGTATGGTGTGTTCTATTCTATACTGTATGTGATGTATGGTGTGTTCTATTCCATTTGTGATGTATGGTGTGTTCTATTCTATATGTGATGTATGGTGTGTTCTATGCTATATGTGATGTATGGTCTGTTATATTCTATATATGATGTATGGTGTGTTCTATTATATATGTGATGTATGGTATGTTCTATTCTATATGTGATGTATGGTGTGTTCTATTCTATATGTGAATTACTGTCTGTTCTTTTCCATTTGTGATATATGGTGTGTTCTATTCTATATGTGATGTACGGTGTGTTCTATTCTATGCAGTATGTGATGTATGGTGTGTTCTTCAATGCAGTATGTGATGTATGGTGTGTTCTATTCTATACTCTATGTGATGTATGGTGTGTTCTAATTTATATGTGATGTATGGTGTGTTCTATGCTATATGTGTTATATTCTATTTGTAATGTATGGTGTGTTCTATTCTACATGTGTTATATTCTATTTGTAATGTATGGTGTGTTCTATTCTACATGTGTTATATTCTATTTGTAATGTATGGTGTGTTCTATTCTACATGTGATGTATGGTGTGTTCTATTCTATACTGTATGTGATGTATGGTGTGTTCTAATCTATATGTGATGTATGGTGTGTTCTATTCTATATGTGTTATATTCTATATGTAATGTACAGTGTGTTCTATTCTACATGTGATGTATGGTGTGTTCTAATCTATATGCACGGTGTTTTCTATTCTATATGTGATGTATGGTGTGTTCTATTCTACATGTGTTCTATTCTATTTGTAATGTATGGTGTGTTCTATTCTACATGTGTTATATTCTATTTGTAATGTATGGTGTGTTCTATTCTACATGTGATGTATGGTGTGTTCTATTCTATACTGTATGTGATGTATTGTGTGTTCTATTCTATATGTGATGTATGGTGTGTTCTATTCTACATGTGTTATATTCTATTTGTAATGTATGGTATTTTCTATTCTATATGTGATGTATGGTGTGTTCTATTCTACATGTGTTATATTCTATTTGTAATGTATGGTGTGTTCTATTCTACATGTGATGTATGGTGTGTTCTATTCTATACTGTATGTGATGTATGGTGTGTTCTAATCTATATGTGATGTATGGTGTGTTCTATTCTATATGTGTTATATTCTATATGTAATGTACAGTGTGTTCTATTCTACATGTGATGTATGGTGTGTTCTAATCTATATGCACGGTGTTTTCTATTCTATATGTGATGTATGGTGTGTTCTATTCTACATGTGTTCTATTCTATTTGTAATGTATGGTGTGTTCTATTCTACATGTGTTATATTCTATTTGTAATGTATGGTGTGTTCTATTCTACATGTGATGTATGGTGTGTTCTATTCTATACTGTATGTGATGTATGGTGTGTTCTATTCTATATGTGATGTATGGTGTGTTCTATTCTACATGTGTTATATTCTATTTGTAATGTATGGTATTTTCTATTCTATATGTGATGTATGGTGTGTTCTATTCTATACTGTATGTGATGTATGGTGTGGTCTATTCCATTTGTGATGTATGGTGTGTTCTATTCTATGTGTGATGTATGGTGTGTTCTATGCTATATGTGATGTATGGTGTGGTCTATTCTATATGGGAATTATGGTCTGTTCTTTTCCAATTGTGATGTATGGTGTGATCAATTCTATATGTGATGTATGGTGTGTTCTATTCTACATGTGTTATATTCTATTTGTAATGTATGGTGTGTTCTATTCTACATGTGTTATATTATATTTGTAATGTACGGTGTGTTCTATTCTACATGTGTTATATTCTATTTGTAATGTATGGTGTGTTCTATTCTACATGTGATGTATGGTGTGTTCTATTCTATACTCTATGTGATGTATGGTGTGTTCTAATTTATATGTGATGTATGGTGTGTTCTATGCTATATGTGTTATATTCTATATGTAATGTACAGTGTGTTCTATTCTATATGTTATTTATTGTGTGTTCTATTCTATATGTGATGTATGCTGTGTTCTATTCTATATGTGATGTATTGTGTGTTCTATTCTATATGTGATGTACGGTGTGCTCTATTCTATATGTTATTTATTGTGTGTTCTATTCTATATGTGATGTATGCTGTGTTCTACTCTATATGTGATGTATGGTGTGTTCTATTCTATACTGTATGTGATGTATGGTGTGTTCTATTCCATTTGTGATGTATGGTGTGTTCTATTCTATATGTGATGTATGGTGTGTTCTATGCTATATGTGATGTATGGTCTGTTATATTCTATATATGATGTATGGTGTGTTCTATTATATATGTGATGTATGGTATGTTCTATTCTATATGTGATGTATGGTGTGTTCTATTCTATATGTGAATTACTGTCTGTTCTTTTCCATTTGTGATATATGGTGTGTTCTATTCTATATGTGATGTACGGTGTGTTCTATTCTATGCAGTATGTGATGTATGGTGTGTTCTTCAATGCAGTATGTGATGTATGGTGTGTTCTATTCTATACTCTATGTGATGTATGGTGTGTTCTAATTTATATGTGATGTATGGTGTGTTCTATGCTATATGTGTTATATTCTATTTGTAATGTATGGTGTGTTCTATTCTACATGTGTTATATTCTATTTGTAATGTATGGTGTGTTCTATTCTACATGTGATGTATGGTGTGTTCTATTCTATACTGTATGTGATGTATGGTGTGTTCTAATCTATATGTGATGTATGGTGTGTTCTATTCTATATGTGTTATATTCTATATGTAATGTACAGTGTGTTCTATTCTACATGTGATGTATGGTGTGTTCTAATCTATATGCACGGTGTTTTCTATTCTATATGTGATGTATGGTGTGTTCTATTCTACATGTGTTCTATTCTATTTGTAATGTATGGTGTGTACTATTCTACATGTGTTATATTCTATTTGTAATGTATGGTGTGTTCTATTCTACATGTGATGTATGGTGTGTTCTATTCTAAACTGTATGTGATGTATGGTGTGTTCTATTCTATATGTGATGTATGGTGTGTTCTATTCTACATGTGTTATATTCTATTTGTAATGTATGGTATTTTCTATTCTATATGTGATGTATGGTGTGTTCTATTCTATACTGTATGTGATGTATGGTGTGGTCTATTCCATTTGTGATGTATGGTGTGTTCTATTCTATATGTGATGTATGGTGTGTTCTATGCTATATGTGATGTATGGTGTGGTCTATTCTATATGGGAATTATGGTCTGTTCTTTTCCAATTGTGATGTATGGTGTGATCAATTATATATGTTATGTATGGTATGTTCTATTCTATATGGGAATTATGGTCTGTTCTTTTCAAATTGTGATGTATGGTGTGATCAATTCTATATGTGATGTATGGTGTGTTCTATTCTACATGTGTTATATTCTATTTGTAATGTATGGTGTGTTCTATTCTACATGTGTTATATTATATTTGTAATGTACGGTGTGTTCTATTCTACATGTGTTATATTCTATTTGTAATGTATGGTGTGTTCTATTCTACATGTGTTATATTCTATTTGTAATGTATGGTGTGTTCTATTCTACATGTGTTATATTCTATTTGTAATGTATGGTGTGTTCTATTCTACATGTGTTATATTCTATTTGTAATGTATGGTTTGTTCTATTCTACATGTGTTATATTCTATTTGTAATGTATGGTGTGTTCTATTCTATATTTGATTTAGGGTGTATTCTATTCTACATGTGTTATATTCTATTTGTAATGTACGGTGTGTTCTATTCTACATGTGTTATATTCTATTTGTAATGTATGGTGTGTTCTATTCTACATGTGTTGTATTCTATTTGTAATGTATGGTGTGTTCTATTCTACATGTGTTATATTCTATTTGTAATGTATGGTGTGTTCTATTCTATATGTGAATTATGGTCTGTTCTTTTCCATTTGTGATGTATGGTGTGATCAATTCTATATGTGATGTATGGTGTGTTCTATTCTACATGTGTTATATTCTATTTGTAATGTATGGTATTTTCTATTCTATATGTGATGTATGGTGTGTTCTATTCTATACTGTATGTGATGTATGGTGTGGTCTATTCCATTTGTGATGTATGGTGTGTTCTATTCTATATGTGATGTATGGTGTGTTCTATGCTATATGTGATGTATGGTGTGGTCTATTCTATATGGGAATTATGGTCTGTTCTTTTCCAATTGTGATGTATGTTGTGATCAATTATATATGTTATGTATGGTATGTTCTATTCTATATGGGAATTATGGTCTGTTCTTTTCAAATTGTGATGTATGGTGTGATCAATTCTATATGTGATGTATGGTGTGTTCTATTCTACATGTGTTATATTCTATTTGTAATGTATGGTGTGTTCTATTCTACATGTGTTATATTATATTTGTAATGTACGGTGTGTTCTATTCTACATGTGTTATATTCTATTTGTAATGTATGGTGTGTTCTATTCTACATGTGTTATATTCTATTTGTAATGTATGGTGTGTTCTATTCTACATGTGTTATATTCTATTTGTAATGTATGGTGTGTTCTATTCTACATGTGTTATATTCTATTTGTAATGTATGGTTTGTTCTATTCTACATGTGTTATATTCTATTTGTAATGTATGGTGTGTTCTATTCTATATTTGATGTAGGGTGTATTCTATTCTACATGTGTTATATTCTATTTGTAATGTACGGTGTGTTCTATTCTACATGTGTTATATTCTATTTGTAATGTATGGTGTGTTCTATTCTACATGTGTTGTATTCTATTTGTAATGTATGGTGTGTTCTATTCTACATGTGTTATATTCTATTTGTAATGTATGGTGTGTTCAATTCTATATGTGAATTATGGTCTGTTCTTTTCCATTTGTGATGTATGGTGTGATCAATTCTATATGTGATGTATGGTGTGTTCTCTTCTATATGTGATGTATGGTGTGTTCTATTCTATATGTGATGTATGGTGTGTTCTATGCTATATGTGATGTATGGTGTGTTCTATGCTATATGTGATGTACGGTGTGTTCTATTCTATATGTTATGTATTGTGTGTTCTATTCTACATGTTATGTATTGTGTGTTCTATTCTATATGTGATGTACTTTGTGTTCTATTCTACACGGTATGTGATGTATGGTGTGTTCTATGCTATATGTCATCTTTGGTCTATTCAATACAGTATGTGATGTAAGGTGTGTTCTATTCTATATGTGAATTATGGTCTGTTCTTTTCCATTTTTGATGTATGGTGTGTTCTATGCTATATGTTATTTATTGTGTGTTCTATTCTATATGTGATGTATGCTGTGTTCTATTCTATATGTGATGTATGGTGTGTTCTATTCTATTCTATATGTGATGTATGGTGTGTTCTATTCTATGCTATATGTGATGTATGGTGTGTTCTATTCTATATGTGATGTATGGTGTGTTCTATGCTATATGTGATGTATGGTGTGTTCTATTATATATGTGATGTATGGTATGTTCTATTCTATATGTGATGTATGGTGTGTTCTATTCTATATGTGAATTACTGTCTGTTCTTTTCCATTTGTGATGTATGGTGTATTCTATGCTATATGTGATGTATGGTGTGATCAATTCTATATGTGATATATGGTGTGTTCTATTCTGTATGTGATGTACGGTGTGTTCTTCAATACAGTATGTGATGTATGGTGTGTTCTATTCTATATGTGTTATATTCAATTTGTAATGTATGGAGTGTTCTATTATACATGTGATGTATGGTGTGTTCTATTCTATACTGTATGTGATGTATGGTGTGTTCTAATCTATATGTGATGTATGGTGTGTTCTATTCTATATGTGTTATATTCTATATGTAATGTACAGTGTGTTCTATTCTATATGTGATGTATGGTGTGTTCTATTCAATATGTGATATATCGTATCTTCTATTCTATATGTGATGTATGGTGTGTTCTATTCTATACTGTATGTGATGTATGGTGTGTTCTATTCTATATGTGATGTATGGTGTGTTCTATTCTACATGTGTTATATTCTATTTGTAATGTATGGTATGTTCTATTCTATATGTGATGTATGGTGTGTTCTATTCTATACTGTATGTGATGTATGGTGTGGTCTATTCCATTTGTGATGTATGGTGTGTTCTATTCTATATGTGATGTATGGTGTGTTCTATGCTATATGTGATGTATGGTGTGGTCTATTCTATATGGGAATTATGGTCTGTTCTTTTCCAATTGTGATGTATGGTGTGATCAATTATATATGTTATGTATGGTATGTTCTATTCTATATGGGAATTATGGTCTGTTCTTTTCAAATTGTGATGTATAGTGTGATCAATTCTATATGTGATGTATGGTGTGTTCTATTCTACATGTGTTATATTCTATTTGTAATGTATGGTGTGTTCTATTCTACATGTGTTATATTATATTTGTAATGTACGGTGTGTTCTATTCTACATGTGTTATATTCTATTTGTAATGTATGGTGTGTTCTATTCTACATGTGTTATATTCTATTTGTAATGTATGGTGTGTTCTATTCTACATGTGTTATATTCTATTTGTAATGTATGGTGTGTTCTATTCTATATTTGATGTAGGGTGTATTCTATTCTACATGTGTTATATTCTATTTGTAATGTACGGTGTGTTCTATTCTACATGTGTTATATTCTATTTGTAATGTATGGTGTGTTCTATTCTACATGTGTTATATTCTATTTGTAATGTATGGTGTGTTCTATTCTACATGTGTTATATTCTATTTGTAATGTATGGTGTGTTCTATTCTACATGTGTTATATTCTATTTGTAATGTATGGTTTGTTCTATTCTACATGTGTTATATTCTATTTGTAATGTATGGTGTGTTCTATTCTATATTTGATGTAGGGTGTATTCTATTCTACATGTGTTATATTCTATTTGTAATGTATGGTGTGTTCTATTCTAAATGTGATGTATGGTGTGTTTTATTCTATACTGTATGTGATGTATGGTGTGTTCTAATCTATATGTGATGTATGGTGTGTTCTATTCTATATGTGTTATATTCTATATGTAATGTACAGTGTGTTCTATTCTATATGTTATTTATTGTGTGTTCTATTCTATATGTGATGTATGCTGTGTTCTATTCTATATGTGATGTACGGTGTGCTCTATTCTATATGTTATTTATTGTGTGTTCTATTCTATATGTGATGTATGGTGTGTTTTATTCAATTTGTGATGTATGTTGTGTTCTATTCTATACTGTATGTGATGTATGGTGTGTTCTATTCTATATGTGATGTATGGTGTGTTCTATTCTACATGTGTTATATTCTATTTGTAATGTATGGTATTTTCTATTCTATATGTGATGTATGGTGTGTTCTATTCTATACTGTATGTGATGTATGGTGTGGTCTATTCCATTTGTGATGTATGGTGTGTTCTATTCTATATGTGATGTATGGTGTGTTCTATGCTATATGTGATGTATGGTGTGGTCTATTCTATATGGGAATTATGGTCTGTTCTTTTCCAATTGTTATGTATGGTGTGATCAATTATATATGTTATGTATGGTATGTTCTATTCTATATGGGAATTATGGTCTGTTCTTTTCAAATTGTGATGTATGGTGTGATCAATTCTATATGTGATGTATGGTGTGTTCTATTCTACATGTGTTATATTCTATTTGTAATGTATGGTGTGTTCTATTCTACATGTGTTATATTATATTTGTAATGTACGGTGTGTTCTATTCTACATGTGTTATATTATATTTGTAATGTACGGTGTGTTCTATTCTACATGTGTTATATTCTATTTGTAATGTATGGTGTGTTCTATTCTACATGTGTTATATTCTATTTGTAATGTATGGTGTGTTCTATTCTACATGTGTTATATTCTATTTGTAATGTATGGTGTGTTCTATTCTACATGTGTTATATTCTATTTGTAATGTATGGTGTGTTCTATTCTACATGTGTTATATTCTATTTGTAATGTATGGTGTGTTCTATTCTATATTTGATGTAGGGTGTATTCTATTCTACATGGTTTATATTCTATTTGTATTGTACGGTGTGTTCTATTCTACATGTGTTATATTCTATATGTAATGGACAGTGTGTTATATTCTATTTGTAATGTATGGTGTGTTCTATTCTACATGTGTTATATTCTATTTGTAATGTATGGTGTGTTCTATTCTACATGTGTTATATTCTATATGTGATGTATGGTGTGTTCTATTCTATATGTGTTATATTCTATATGTAATGTACAGTGTGTTATATTCTATTTGTAATGTATGGTGTGTTCTATTCTACATGTGTTATATTCTATTTGTAATGTATGGTGTGTTCTATTCTACATGTGTTATATTCTATTTGTAATGTATGGTGTGTTCTATTCTATATTTGATGTAGGGTGTATTCTATTCTACATGTGTTATATTCTATTTGTAATGTATGGTGTGTTCTATTCTATATTTGATGTAGGGTGTGTTATATTCTATTTGTAATGTATGGTGTGTTCTATTCTATATTTGATGTATGGTGTGTTCTATTCTACATGTGTTATATTCTATTTGTAATGTAGGGTGTGTTCTATTCTACATGTGTTATATTATATTTGTAATGTATTTTGTGTTCTATTCTATATTTGATGTATGGTGTGTTCTATTCTACATGTGTTATATTATATTTGTAATGCATGGTGTGTTCAATTCTATATTTGATGTAGGGTGTGTTCTATTCTACATGTGTTATATTATATTTGTAATGTAGGGTGTGTTCTATTCTACATGTGTTATATTCTATTTGTAATGTATGTATGGTGTGTTCTATGCTATATGTGATGTATGGTGTGTTCTATTCTAAATGTACGGTGTGTTCTATTCTATATGTGATGTATGTTGTGTTCTATTCTAAATGTGATGTATGGTGTGTTCTATTCTATATGTGATGTATGGTGTGTTCTATTCTATATGTGATGTATGGTGTGGTCTATTCTATATGTGATGCATGGTGTGTTCTATTCTATATGTGATGTATGGTGTGTTCTATTCGATATGTGATGTATGGTGTGGTCTATTCTATATGTGATGTATGGTGTGTTCTATTCGATATGTGATGTATGGTGTGTTCTATTCGATATGTGATGTATGGTGTGTTCTATTCGATATGTGATGTATGGTGTGTTCTATTCGATATGTGATTTATGGTGTGTTCTATTCTATATGTGTTCTATTCCCTATGTGATGTATTGTGTGTTCTCTGCTATATAAGATGTATGGTCGGTTCTATTCAATATGTGATGTATGGTGTGTACTTTTCTATATGTGCTGTATGGTTTGTTCTTCTCTACATGTGATGTATGGTGTGTTGTATTGACTATATGTGATGTATGGTGTCTTCTATTCAATATGTTATGTATGGTCTGTTTTATTCTATATGTGATGTATGGTGTGTTTTATTCTATGTGTGATTAATGGTGTGTTCTATTTTACATGTGATATATAGTGTGTTCTATTCTATATGTGATGTATGGTGTGTTATTCTGTATGTGATATATGGTGTGTTCTATTCCATTTGTGATGTATGGTGTGTTCTATGCTATATGTGATGTATGGTGTGTTCTATGCTATATGTGATGTATGGTCTGTTATATTCTATATATGATGTATGGTGTGTTCTATTATATATGTGATGTATGGTATGTTCTATTCTATATGTGATGTATGGTGTGTTCTATTCTATATGTGAATTACTGTCTGTTCTTTTCCATTTGTGATCTATGGTGTATTCTATGCTATATGTGATGTATGGTGTGTTCTATTATATATGTGATGTATGGTGTGTTCTATTCTATATGTGATGTATGGTGTGTTCTATTCTATATGTGAATTACTGTCTGTTCTTTTCCATTTGTGATCTATGGTGTATTCTATGCTATATGTGATGTATGGTGTGATCAATTCTATATGTGATATATGGTGTGTTCTATTCTATATGTGATGTACGGTGTGTTCTATTCTATGCAGTATGTGATGTATGGTGTGTTCTTCAATAAAGTATGTGATGTATGGTGTGTTCTATTCTATATGTGTTATATTCTATTTGTAATGTATGGTGTGTTCTATTCTACATGTGATGTATGGTGTGTTCTATTCTATACTGTATGTGATGTATGGTGTGTTCTAATCTATATGTGATGTATGGTGTGTTCTATGCTATATGTGTTATATTCTATTTGTAATGTATGGTGTGTTCTATTCTACATGTGTTATATTCTATTTGTAATGTATGGTGTGTTCTATTCTACATGTGTTATATTCTATTTGTAATGTATGGTGTGTTTTATTCTACATGTGATGTATGGTGTGTTCTATTCTATACTGTATGTGATGTATGGTGTGTTCTAATCTATATGTGATGTATGGTGTGTTCTATTCGATATGTGATGTATGGTGTGTTCTAATCTATATGTGTTATATTCTATTTGTAATGTATGGTGTGTTCTATTCTACATGTGTTATATTCTATTTGTAATGTATGGTGTGTTTTATTCTACATGTGATGTATGGTGTGTTCTATTCTATACTGTATGTGATGTATGGTGTGTTCTAATCTATATGTGATGAATGTTGTGTTCTATTCTATATGTGTTATATTCTACATGTAATGTACAGTGTGTTCTATTCTATATGTGATGTATGGTGTGTTCTAATCTATATGTACGGTGTGTTCTATTCTATATGTGATGTATGTTGTGTTCTATTCTAAATGTGATGTATGGTGTGTTCTATTCTATATGTGATGTATGGTGTGTTCTATTCTATATGTGATGTATGGTGTGGTCTATTCTATATGTGATGTATGGTGTGGTCTATTCGATATGTGATGTATGGTGTGGTCTATTCTATATGTGATGTATGGTGTGTTCTATTCGATATGTGATGTATGGTGTGTTCTATTCGATATGTGATGTATGGTGTGTTCTATTCTATATGTGTTCTATTCCTTATGTGATGTATTGTGTGTTCTCTGCTATATGCGATGTATGGTCGGATCTATTCAATATGTGATGTATGGTGTGTACTTTTCTACATGTGATGTATTGACTATATGTGATGTATGGTGTCTTCTATTCAATATGTTATGTATGGTCTGTTTTATTCTATATGTGATGTATGGTGTGTTTTATTCTATGTGTGATTAATGGTGTGTTCTATTTTACATGTGATATATAGTGTGTTCTATTCTATATGTGATGTATGGTGTGTTATTCTGTATGTGATATATGGTGTGTTCTATGCTATATGTGATGTATGGTGTGTTCTATTCTATACTGTATGTGATGTATGGTCTGTTGTATTCTATGTGTGATGTATGGTGTTTCCTATTCTGTATATGATGTATGGTTTGTTCTATGCTATATGTGATGTACAGTGTGTTCTATTCATTATGTGGTGTGTGGTGTGTTCTATTCATTATGTGATGTACAGTGTGTTCTATTCAGTATGTGATGTACGGTGTGTTCTATTCCATTTGTGATGTATGGTGTGTTCTATTCTATATGTGATGTATGGTGTGTTCTATTCTATATGTGATGTATGGTGTGTTCTGTTCTATACGTGAATTATGGTCTGTTCCTTTCCATATGTGATGTATGGTGTGTCCTATTCTGTATATGATGTATGGTTTGTTCTATGCTATATGTGATGTACAGTGTGTTCTATTCATTATGTGGTGTGTGGTGTGTTCTATTCATTATGTGATGTACAGTGTGTTCTATTCAGTATGTGATGTACGGTGTGTTCTATTCCATTTGTGATGTATGGTGTGTTCTATTCTATATGTGATGTATGGTGTGTTCTATTCTATATGTGATGTATGGTGTGTTCTGTTCTATACGTGAATTATGGTCTGTTCCTTTCCATATGTGATGTATGGTGTGTTCTATTCTATATGTGATGTATGGTGTGTTCTATGTTATATGTGATGTATGGTGTGTTCTATGCTATATCAAATCAAATCAAATCAAATTTAATTTGTCACATACACATGGTTAGCAGATGTTAATGCGAGTGTAGCGAAATGCTTGTGCTTCTAGTTCCGACAATGCAGTAATAACGAACAAGTAATCTAACTAACAATTCCAAAAAACGACTGTCTTATACACAGTGTAAGGGCATAAAGAATATGTACATAAGGATATATGAATGAGTGATGGTACAGAGCAGCATAGGCAAGATACAGTAGATGGTATCGAGTACAGTATATACATATGAGATGAGTATGTAAACAAGGTGGCATAGTTAAAGTGGCTAGTGATACATGTATTACATAAGGATGCAGTCGATGATATAGAGTACAGTATCTACGTATGCATATGAGATGAATAATGTAGGGTAAGTAACATTATATAAGGTAGCATTGTGACCCATTGTGATGTACGGTGTGTTCTATTCTATATGTTATGTATTGTGTGTTCTATTCTATATGTGATGTATGGTGTGTTCTGTTCTATATGTGATGTACGGTGTGTTCTATTCTATATGTTATGTATTGTGTGTTCTATGCTATATGTGATGTACGGTGTGTTCTATTCTATATGTGATGTATTGTGTGTTCTATTCTATATGTGATGTATGGTGTGTTCTATTCTATATGTGATGTATGGTGTGTTCTATTCTATATGTTATGTATGGTGTGTTCTGTTCTATATGTGATGTATGGTGTGTTCTATTCTATATGTGATGTATGGTGTGTTCTGTTCTATATGTGATGTACGGTGTGTTCTATTCTATATGTGATGTATTGTGTGTTCTATTCTATATGTGATGTATGGTGTGTTCTATTCTATATGTGATGTATGGTGTGTTCTATTCTATATGTGATGTATGGTGTGTTCTATGCTATATGTGATGTACGGTGTGTTCTATTCTATATGTTATGTATTGTGTGTTCTATTCTATATGTTTTCTATTGTGTGTTCTATTCTATATGTGATGTACTTTGTGTTCTATTCTACACAGTATGTGATGTATGGTGTGTTCTATGCTATATGTCATCTATGGTCTATTCAATACAGTATGTGATGTAAGGTGTGTTCTATTCTATATGTGAATTATGGTCTGTTCTTTTCCATTTTTGATGTATGGTGTGTTCTATGCTATATGTGATGTATGGTGTGTTCTATTCTATATGTGATGTACGGTGTGTTATATTCTATATGTTATTTATTGTGTGTTCTATTCTATATGTGATGTATGGTGTGTTCTATTCAATATGTGATGTATGGTGTGTTCTATTCTATATGTGATGTATGGTGTGTTCTATTCTATATGTGATGTATGGTGTGTTCTACTCTACATGTGATGTATGGTGTGTTCTATTCTACATGTGATGTATGTTGTGTTCTATTCTATGTGTGATGTATGGTGTGTTCTATTCTATACTGTATGTGATGTATGGTCTGTTGTATTCTATGTGTGATGTATGGTGTGTCCTATTCTGTATATGATGTATGGTGTGTTCTATGCTATATGTGATGTACGGTGTGTTCTATTCAATATGTGATGTATGGTGTGTTCTATTCTATATGTGATGTATGGTGTGTTCTACTCTACATGTGATGTATGGTGTGTTCTATTCTACATGTGATGTATGGTGTGCTCTATTCTATATGTGATGTTTGGTGTGTTCTATGCTATATGTGATGTACGGTGTGTTCTATGCTATATGTGATGTACGGTGTGTTCTATTCATTATGTGATGTACGGTGTGTTCTACTCATTATGTGATGTACGGTGTGTTCTATTCATTATGGGATGTACAGTGTGTTCTATTCATTATGTGATGTACGGTGTGTTCTATTTATTATGTGATGTACGGTGTGTTCTATTCATTATGTGATGTACGGTGTGTTCTATTCATTATGTGATGTACGGTGTGTTCTATTCATTATGTGATGTACGGTGTGTTCTATTCATTATGTGATGTATGGTGTGTTCTATTCTATATGTGATGTATGGTGTGTTCTATTCTAAATGTGATGTATGGTGTGTTCTATTCTATGTGTGATGTATGGTGTGTTCTATTCTATACTGTATGTGATGTATGGTCTGTTGTATTCTATGTGTGATGTATGGTGTGTCCTATTCTGTATATGATGTATGGTGTGTTCTATGCTATATGTGATGTACGGTGTGTTCTATTCATTATGTGATGTACAGTGTGTCCTATTCATTATGTGATGTACGGTGTGTTCTATTCATTATGTGATGTACAGTGTGTTCTATTCAGTATGTGATGTCCGGTGTGTTCTATTCCATTTGTGATGTATGGTGTGTTCTATTCTATATGTGATGTATGGTGTGTTCTATTCTATATGTGATGTATGGTGTGTTCTGTTCTATACGTGAATTATGGTCTGTTCTTTTCCATTTGTGATGTATGGTGTGATCAATTCTATATGTGATGTATGGTGTGTTCTCTTCTATATGTGATGTATGGTGTGTTCTCTTCTATATGTGATGTATGGTGTGTTCTATTCTATATGTGATGTATGGTGTGTTCTATGCTATATGTGATGTATGGTGTGTTCTGTTCTATACGTGAATTATGGTCTGTTCTTTTCCATTTGTGATGTATGGTGTGATCAATTCTATATGTGATGTATGGTGTGTTCTCTTCTATATGTGATGTATGGTGTGTTCTCTTCTATATGTGATGTATGGTGTGTTCTATTCTATATGTGATGTATGGTGTGTTCTATGCTATATGTTATGTATTGTGTGTTCTATTCTATATGTGATGTACTTTGTGTTCTATTCTACACAGTATGTGATGTATGGTGTGTTCTATGCTATATGTCATCTATGGTCTATTCAATACAGTATGTGATGTAAGGTGTGTTCTATTCTATACGTGAATTATGGTCTGTTCTTTTCCATTTTTGATGTATGGTGTGTTCTATGCTATATGTGATGTATGGTGTGTTCTATTCTATATGTGATGTACAGTGTGTTCTATTCTGTATGTTATTTATTGTGTGTTCTATTCTATATGTGATGTATGCTGTGTTCTATTCTATATGTGATGTATGGTGTGTTCTATTCTATACTGTATGTGATGTATGGTGTGTTCTATTCTATATGTGATGTATGGTGTGTTCTATTCTATATGTGATGTATGGTGTGTTCTATTCTACATGTGATGTATGGTGTGTTCTATTCTATGTGTGATGTATGGTGTGTTCTATTCTATACTGTCTGTGATGTATGGTCTGTTGTATTCTATGTGTGATGTATGGTGTGTTCTATTCTATACTGTATGTGATGTATGGTGTGTTCTATTCTATATGTGATGTATGGTGTGTTCTATTCTATATGTGATGTATGGTGTGTTCTAGTCAATATGTGATGTATGGTGTGTTCTATTCTATATGTAATGTATGGTGTGTCTATTCTATATGTAATGTATGGTGTGTTCTACTCTACATGTGATGTATGGTGTGTTCTATTCTACATGTGATGTATGGTGTGTTCTATTCTATGTGTGATGTATGGTGTGTTCTATTCTATACTGTCTGTGATGTATGGTCTGTTGTATTCTATGTGTGATGTATGGTGTGTCTGTCACGTTTCTTCAAAATCGAACCCAGAAGCAGACCAGGACAAGGAGAGTAGGAAGAAGGTGTGTATTTATTTACAAGTGAATGTGAGTGGGTAGATACATCCAGGTGGCGTAGCGGGCAGCGGTGGTGAGTTGATGGGAGTAAATAGGTGGATCCAATGGGGAAGCGGAATCCTCCGATGACCAGGCGGGAATGGGGTAAATGATCCGGGTGAGTAACTGAAGACAGAACAAACGGAGGTAAGTTGAAGGCAAGCAAGACGTACAAAACAACAAAACAAATTCTATCCAACTTGAGGCTGATACTATGGCACAACATACTGTTCATGGCTAACGATCCGGCAGGGAATGGATGTCAGGTCAGAGCTTTTGAAGGGGAGAGGTGATGATCAGGACAGGTGTGCAGATTACTGATGGAATACAGGTGCGGGTGAACATCGATCTCCCAACAAGCTAATCTGCCCGGCAACCAGACAGGGTGCGTTCCAGGACACCGGAAACACACTCCAGGACAGAAACACAGGCAAACACAGACTCAGGAAGCGGGGTTCGTGACAGTACCCCCCCTCCGACGAACGCCACCGGGCGGACTACCTAGAGCACCAGGGTGGAGGCGGTAGAAGTCACGAAGCAGGTCGTCATCAAGGATCTGACGCCGAGGAATCCAACTCCTCTCCTCTGGACCATATCCTTCCCAATCCACGAGATATTGGAAACCTCGACCCCGCCGTCTGGAATCCATTATGCGGCGCACCGTGTAGGCAGGACCACCTCCGATCATCCGAGGAGGAGGAGGACGAGGAGGAGGGGGCAACAGAGGACTGATGAGAACCGGCTTGAGGCAGGAGACATGAAAAGTGGGGTGTACTTGAAGCGTTGCCGGCAATTTGAGTCGGACCACAACAGGGTTAATGATTCTCTCCACCACAAACGGACCAATGAACTTCGGTGACAGTTTCCTCGACTCAGTCCGTAGAGGAAGATCCCGTGTAGCCAACCAAACCTTATCTCCGATGGTGTAAGCGGGAGCAGGAATACGGCGACGATTCGCCTGGATCTGATACCGGTCAGAAACTCTAAGGAGAACCTTCCTGGACCGATGCCAGGTCCGGTGGCAACGACGAATGTGGACCTGGACAGAAGGAACCGAAAGATCCCTCTCCTGAGAAGGAAAAAAGGGAGGTTGGTATCCGTACAGGCATTGGAAGGGGGACATCCCAGTGGCAGATGAAGGAAGGGTATTATGGGCATACTCGACCCAGGGTAATTGAGATGACCAAGAGGTGGGATCAGAGGAGACAAGACAACGCAGCGTGGACTCCATCTTCTGGTTGGCTCTCTCCGCCTGACCATTAGATTGTGGGTGAAATCCAGAAGTGAGACTGACTGTAGCTCCAATGGCCAAACAGAAGGATTTCCAGACAGCAGAGGTAAATTGAGGACCACGGTCAGAAACAATGTCACTGGGCAATCCGTGGACCCTGAAAACCTCCCTAACAAGGATCTCGGACGTCTCCGTGGCAGATGGAAGCTTGGAGAGAGGGACAAATAGAGCAAACTTGCTGAATCTGTCCACAATGGTCAGAATGACCGTGTTCCCAACAGAAGGGGGCAATCCCGTGACAAAATCCAGGGCCAGATGCGACCAAGGTCGCCGAGGAATAGGTAGGGGGTGAAGAAGCCCAGAGCTGGGCCGATTGGTACTCTTGTTCTGAGCACAAACAGGACATGCGGCAACAAACCTCCGGGTATCTTCTCCCATGGCAGGCCACCAAAATCGTCTGCGCAGTAGCGCCATAGTCCGAGCAACGCCAGGGTGACAAGCTATCTTGCTGGCGTGGGACCACTGAAGAACAGCAGAACGGACCGACTCAGGCACGAACAACCGACCGGGTGGACCGTTACCGGGGCCGGGCTGCGTCCGAAGGGCCGCCATCACATCCTCCTCAATCTTCCATGTAACGGTTCCCACGACAAGGTTCTGGGGAAGAATCGTCTCAGTCTTGGCCCCACTCTCATCCGTCTTGGAGAACATCCGGGACAAGGCGTCCGCTTTGCCGTTCTTCGACCCAGGTCGGAACGTCAGGGAAAAATTGAAGCGTCCAAAAAACAAAGCCCACCTGGCCTGACGGGAGTTGAGACGTTTAGCCGATTGCACGTAAGCCAGATTCTTGTGGTCAGTCCAGACCACAAACGGTTGCTCCGCTCCCTCCAACCAGTGACGCCACTCCTCCAAGGCAAGCTTCACAGCGAGAAGCTCCCGGTTACCCACATCGTAGTTTCTCTCAGCTGGTGAAAGACGACAAGAGTAGAAGGCGCAGGGATGGAGTTTACCGTCAGTGGAGCTACGCTGGGACAGGATGGCGCCCACCCCCACATCAGACGCGTCCACCTCAACAACAAACTGACGGGAAGTGTCAGGTTGAGATAGAATCGGCGCGTTGGTGAATCGGCTCTTCAAGTTCAGAAATGCTCGGTCTGCCTCAGGAGTCCAACAGAATATTCTGGTGCAAGACGTCAGAGCAGTTAAAGGGGCGGCCACCCGGCTGTAATCACGGATGAACCTCCGATAGAAGTTCGCAAATCCCAGGAATCTCCGGAGCTGCAATCTCGTACCGGGCCGGGCCCAATCCCGAACCGCCCGAACCTTCTCTTGGTCCATCTTGATCTCACCCCTGGAGATGATGTACCCGAGGAAGGATGTAGTGTGGGCGTGAAAATCACACTTCTCTGCCTTCACAAACAGACGGTTCTCCAATAACCGCTGCAGAACCTGTTTAACATGCTGGATGTGGCTGGAAAGCTCCTTGGAGAAAATCAGGATGTCATCCAGGTAAACGAACACAAACAGACCGATCATATCCCTCAGTACGTCATTCACCAAACCTTGGAACACTGCTGGAGCGTTGGAAAGTCCAAACGGCATCACCTGGTACTCGAAATGTCCCATAGGTGTATTGAATCCAGTCAACCACTCGTCCCCCTCTTTGATCCGAACCAGATGATACGCATTGCGTAGATCAAGCTTCGTAAACACAGTAGCACCCTGTAAAGAATCGAAAGCGGAGCTCATCAAGGGCAAGGGGTACTTGTTTTTGACCGTAATATCATTCAACCCCCGATAATCAATACACGGTCGAAGAGAGCCATCCTTCTTACTCACAAAAAAAAATCCGGCTCCCAGGGGTGATGAGGGACGAATGAGACCTGCAGCAAGAGACTCCTTTATGTAGGTCTCCAGGGCTTCCCGCTCAGGTCGAGAAATACTGTATAACCGTCCCTTGGGAAAGGCAGCTCCAGGGAACAGCTTAATTGTACAATCATAAGGTCGGTGGGGAGGAAGTGACTGAGCTTTCTGCTTACTGAACACCTCACCCAACTCATGATATGTTTCAGGAACCAGGGACAAATCAGGAGGAGCAGACTCACTGACCCGACTGGGGACAGCATGAGAACAGGCAGTCCTGAGGCAGTTAGCATGGCACTCAATGCTCCAACTAGTCACCTTACCAGTCACCCAATCGAACGAAGGATTGTGTTCTCTTAGCCAGGGGTATCCAAGAACCAGAGGAACATGGGGGGGGAAGGCAAAATGAAAAAAGAAATAACCTCTGAATGATTCCCCGACAACAACATCTTAACCGGTTCGGTCCTCATAGTGATCCGTGCCAGACTACTGCCGTTCAGAGTGGTTGCTTCAATGGCTTCCGGTAGTTGCTCCTTGGAAAGCCCCAGCTGTTCCACTAAGTCGGCATCAATGAAGCTGTCATCGGCACCTGAATCGATGAAAGCGTTAATCGCTAAACTCTGATTCTTATTTATGAGGGTAGCAGGAAAACGAGGTCTGACAGGGCTCTTGAGAGGTTGAAACTGGCTCGCTAACAAACCTCCCAAACTTAACGAGCCGAGCAGTTTAACGGGCGCTGAGGACAAACGGAGATGTAATGTCCCGAGCTACCACTTCCTGACCCGAATGGTAACCTAGTCTCAGATTGATTAGATGGACCCCACTGCTTCTCCCTCCTTCTCTCTCGGACTCTATTATCTACCCGAATAGCTAAGGTAACCAAACTATCTAGGTCACTAGGCTCTGGATAGGAGATCAGCTCGTCCTTGAGTTGCTCCGACAACCCCTGGTAAAAAAACGCTTGTAGTGATTCCTCATTCCAACCACTCTCCACAGCCAATGTCCTGAATTCTATCACAAAGTCTGCCACACTGCAAGCTCCTTGGCGAAGAGTGAACAAACGTTTAGCTGCGTCCTTACCTCGGACTGGATGGTCAAAAAGCCTTCTCATCTCTCCCGTGAATTCCTGGTATGAAGCCATGCAGGTCTCCTGTCATTCCCAAACGGCTGAAGCCCATTCCAGAGCTCTTCCACGCAGCAATTCAATGACAAAGGCTATCCTAGCCTTGTCAGTGGCGTAAGAATGGGGCTGCAGATCAAACACTAACCCACACTGCATAAGAAACGAACGGCATCTTCCCAAATCCCCTTCATATTTATCAGGCGTCGGTACCTTGGGTTCACGGAAGGAAACCGCATCAGACACGGCAGGTGAGATGGTTGAAACAGGTGGTGAATGAATCGCCGGCAAACTGAGCTGATCCTGGATTTGTGTCAAGCTAGCAGATAAATTCTGGATTGCACCCGCTATCTCCTGTAGCGCCGTCTTGTGTTGTCCCAGTGTCTTCCCCTGCTGGGTAATGGCATGGCAAACGGAATCCAGGTCCGCTGGGTTCATCCTTGGCCGGATCGTTCTGTCACGTTTCTTCAAAATCGAACCCAGAAGCAGACCAGGACAAGGAGAGTAGGAAGAAGGTGAGTATTTATTTACAAGTGAATGTGAGTGGGTAGATACATCCAGGTGGCGTAGCGGGCAGCGGTGGTGAGTTGATGGGAGTAAATAGGTGGATCCAATGGGGAAGCGGAATCCTCCGATGACCAGGCGGGAATGGGGTAAATGATCCGGGTGAGTAACTGAAGACAGAACAAACGGAGGTAAGTTGAAGGCAAGCAAGACGTACAAAACAACAAAACAAATTCTATCCAACTTGAGGCTGATACTATGGCACAACATACTGTTCATGGCTAACGATCCGGCAGGGAATGGATGTCAGGTCAGAGCTTTTGAAGGGGAGAGGTGATGATCAGGACAGGTGTGCAGATTACTGATGGAATACAGGTGCGGGTGAACATCGATCTCCCAACAAGCTAATCTGCCCGGCAACCAGACAGGGTGCGTTCCAGGACACCGGAAACACACTCCAGGACAGAAACACAGGCAAACACAGACTCAGGATGCGGGGTTCGTGACAGTGTCCTATTCTGTATATGATGTATGGTGTGTTCTATGCTATATGTGGTGTATGGTGTCTTCTATGCTATATGTGATGTACGGTGTGTTCTATTCATTATGTGATGTACGGTGTGTTCTATTCATTATGTGATGTACGGTGTGTTCTATTCATTATGTGATGTACGGTGTGTTCTATTCATTATGTGATGTACAGTGTGTTCTATTCATTATGTGATGTACGGTGTGTTCTATTCATTATGTGATGTACGGTGTGTTCTATTCATTATGTGATGTACGGTGTGTTCTATTCATTATGTGATGTACGGTGTGTTCTATTCATTATGTGATGTACGGTGTGTTTTATTCATTATGTGATGTACGGTGTGTTCTATTCATTATGTGATGTACGGTGTGTTCTATTCATTATGTGATGTACGGTGTGTTCTATTCATTATGTGATGTATGGTGTGTTCTATGCTATGTGTGATGTATGGTGTGTTCTATTCTATATGTGATGTATGGTGTGTTGTATGCTATGTGTGATGTATGGTGTGTTCTATGCTGTATGTGATATATGGTGTGTTCTATGCTATATGTGATGTATTGTGTGTTCTATGCTATATGTGATGTATGGTGTGTTCTATTCATTATGTGATGTATGGTGTGTTCTATGCTATGTGTGATGTATGGTGTGAAATCAACTCAATCTTTACTTGTCACATGTGGCGAATACGATAGGTGTAGACTTTACCGTGAAATGCGTACTTACAAGCCCTTAACCAACAATGCAGTTCAAGAAAGAGTTAAGAAAATATTTACCAAATTGTTTTCTATATATATGGTATTTTCTTTTCCATATGTGATGTATTGTGTGTTCTATTCTATATGTGATGTACGGTGTGCACAAGCCTGGTAGTGCTATATCTCACTCTCACACAAACCCTATAATGCTACGTATTAATAAGGTCTTATTGGGTCAATGCACCCAAGTTTGGATTTTCCTACTTTCTCCACTTTGTCTCTCTCTCTCTCTCTCTCTCTCTCTCTCTCTCTCTCTCTCTCTCTCTCTCTGTCATCTCTCTCATCTCTCTCTCTCTCTTTCTATCTCTCTCTCTCTCTCTCTCTCTCTCTCTCTCTCTCTCTCTCTCTCCGTATCTCCCTCAACTCTCTCTCTCTCTTTCTTTCTATCTCTATCTCTCTCTCTTTCTTTCTTTCTTTCTCTCTCTCTCTCTCTCTCCGTCATCTCTCTCATCTCTCTCTCTCTTTCTATCGTTCCCTTTCCCCCCTTGCTCTCTCCTATCTGACATTCCTTGACATTCGTCTGAGGGTCTGAGGTAGAATGCTCTTCCCTGCGTCATCGTCGCCATGGTAAATCTTACGCCATATGGTTGCCGGTCACACTCTGTGGTTTAAAGGGAGAATGACAGGCAGAGCAGAGCGCCTGTGTGATGCATTATTGGACATCTGTTTATGAAATTAGGTCTGGTATTTGCTGTTATTGGATTTTCTATAGAAGGTGGATTCTTATTGCAGTGGGATTACCTGCAAAATCCCTTTCTGTATTTATTTAATATGTTAAATCATTTCAAATTCTCAGTAATATGTGATAACATTTTCAAAGCATTTAATTTAGCAATATCCATTATTATTTTGGAAACAATACATTACATAAAATACATCTTAGTAAGGTACTTCAAATGTTTACTAGTCCGTATTTATCTTTAAGCGAACAAAAATGCCTCTTAAAATTAGATGTTGTATTTTTCACATTTGTGTCGCAATTCCTATTGTATTGAGAATTGGTTTAAATGATTAAATTCCTTTCTACACCATTAAATCTAAACGGAAGAGCAGTAGCAGGAATTGAGTCATTGTTATTGTAAAACATTTAGACAAGATTGAATTTAGAATAGTGCATTACGAGAATGAGCGAGTTCTACTGTTCCATTTCACTCTCTTACCCACAATATTATGACACAGTGTCATTCCTTTAGTTGTATTGTATTGGAATAATTCACAGTAGCCTACTAAACATCTTGCTGTAAAAAACAACTCATGTTGTATGTATAGATGTAGGATCTTAGTCGATCCAGTTTGCTACAGCAGGAAAGTAATCGTGCAGAAAAAAGGAATGGGAATGAATTATTATGTGGATTAGAATTTTTAGAATTTTTGTTAGGGCA
Organism: Oncorhynchus kisutch; assembly: GCF_002021735.2. Taxonomy (NCBI): domain Eukaryota; kingdom Metazoa; phylum Chordata; class Actinopteri; order Salmoniformes; family Salmonidae; genus Oncorhynchus; species Oncorhynchus kisutch. The sequence continues at coordinate 74,025,401 of NC_034184.2, forward strand.
AATCAAGTCTGACATTCAGTGGAAATTACCCATTTTAGACGCCTTTTTAAAACCTTGAATAAACAACAAATTGCAACAAAAGAGTGATCAAATTAAGATCTATAGAGAATATACTGTATATACACTATATGGCCAAAAGTATGTGGACACCCCTTCAAATGACTGGATTCGGCTATTTCAGCCACATCCGTTGCCGGCAGGTGTATAAAATTGAGCCCACATCCATCTCCATAGACAAACATTGGCAGTAGAATGGCCCATACTGAAGAGCTCAGTGACTTTCAACCTTTCCAACAAGTCAGTTCATCAGATTTCTGCCCTGTTTGTGCTGCCCTGGGCAACTGTAAATGCTGTTATTGTGAAGTGGAAACATCTAGGAAAAACAACAGGAAGTGGTTGGCCACAGAAGCTCACAGAACGCGACCGCCGAGTGGTGAAGCGCGTAGCGCATTACAACCGTCTGTCCTCGGTTGCAACACTCACTACCGAGTTCCAAACTTCCTCTGGAAGCAACGTCAGCACAAGAACCATTCGTCGGGAGCTTCATGAAATGGGTTTCCATGGCGGAGCAGCCGCACACAAGCCTAAGATCATAATGCGTAGGACAGGTGGAAAACTCTGGAGCAGTGGAAACTCGCTGCCATTGGATTCTGGAGCAGTGGAAACTCGCTGCCATTGGATTCTGGAGCAGTGGAAACTCGCTGCCATTGGATTCTGGAGCAGTGGAAACTCGCTGCCATTGGATTCTGGAGCAGTGGAAACTCGCTGCCATTGGATTCTGGAGCAGTGGAAACTCGCTGTCATTGGATTCTGGAGCAGTGGAAACTCGCTGCCATTGGATTCTGGAGCAGTGGAAACTCGCTGCCATTGGATTCTGGAGCAGTGGAAACTCGCTGCCATTGGATTCTGGAGCAGTGGAAACTCGCTGCCATTGGATTCTGGAGCAGTGGAAACTCGCTGCCATTGGATTCTGGAGCAGTGGAAACTCGCTGCCATTGGATTCTGGAGCAGTGGAAACTCGCTGCCATTGGATTCTGGAGCAGTGGAAACTCGCTGCCATTGGATTCTGGAGCAGTGGAAACTCGCTGCCATTGGATTCTGGAGCAGTGGAAACTCGTTCTCTAGAGTGATGACTCCCACTTCACCACCTGGCAGTCCAACGGACAAATCTGGGTTTGGTGAATGCCAGGATGCCAGTAATGTTGGAGTGTGCCCCCGGCTGTTGGTAAATGTTAAAAACCCAATAAAATTGTGCGATCTGGTTTGCTTAATATAAGGAATTTGATGTATTGTATTTACTTACACTTTTTACTTTCAATCAAGTATGATGCTTTTTCCACCACTGTCTGTTCCTATGTGCACAATACCATATTGTACCATTAGTATCTCCACATAATTACTAATTGCATAATGTCTGTCTCTGGTCTGTATCATTATGCTAACAAAGGGTCAGTCTGTAAAGTTAACTTCTTCAGTGTAACTGTGAACATCCATTAATAATGTTGCATAATGCTACATGCATTGGGATGCTAGGCTAAGGGAGGCTAAGGGAAGCTAGGCTAAGGAAAGCTAGGCTAAGGGAAGCTAGGCTAAGGGAGGCTAAGGGAAGCTAGGCTAAGGAAAGCTAGGCTAAGGAAAGCTAGGCTAAGGGAAGCTAGGCTATGTGGTTCTTCTGCAGAGATGCAGACGGACTCCTTGTCCTCCCTGGGCTGTGAATAGCAGTTCCGGGGATGTTGCTGTTGTTATCCTGCTATCCTGTTATCCTTATCCTGCTAGACTCTAATCTAATTCCATCTGTAAAGAACTAAGAGCACTAGAGCCATGGATCTTCCTACTGTAGAATGGCTCATAGTATTGTCTGGAATGGAATTATTGGAATGGTATCGAACACCTCAAACACAGGGTTTCCATGTGTTTCATCTCATTCCATTCACTCCATCCAGCCATTATTATTCCAGCCCCTCACCAGCCTCTTGTGCTTCCTGCTTTATCTTTGCCTTGCATTGTCTTCGTCTTAACGCCTTCCTTAATAACCCTTCCCATAACAAGTCCATTAACACTCGTCCCTTAACATGGCTTTAACCCGGCCTCCGCTGTCCTGTCCTGCCCACCTGTCCAAGCTCAGCTAATGTCCTCCCAGACTTTACAGACAGATATGTAGAGAATAACAAGGGCAGAGATTTTAAACTTCTCTCTCAGATAGCTAAATATTACAGATCTATTACAGTTCTCAAAGACTATAATCTTCATCACTCAAACTGTGTGTGTTAGCGCCAACCTCTTCCTCACCCCCCCCCCCCCCCCCCCTCCTCCTCACCCCTCTCCTTCGGGGGACCCACCCTGTACATACATGCAGCAGAGAGCAGTGTATACATGCACCACTCTGGTTTGCTATTTCAAGGAAAGTGCAACCTTTGCCTTGGGCCTTAATTATGTTCAATTTGCCAACCCGGGCCTGAAACCTATTGGAGGGAGTGTGGGGTTGGAAAAGCTCTCTGACCTATTTATCAACGCAGCCTTCCCTTCTCTGACAGGGAGAAAGAGGCAGAGAGAGGGAGCATTACGATACTCAGATCAACAGGAAAGGGCTGTGGCATCGCCTGACTCTGACAGGGAGAAAGAGAGGGAGAGAAAGAGGCAGAGAGAGGGAGCATTACGATACTCAGATCAACAGGAAAGGGCTGTGGCATCGCCTGACTCTGACAGGGAGAAAGAGAGGGAGAGAAAGAGGCAGAGAGAGGGAGCATTACGAGACTCAGATCAACAGGAAAGGGCTGTGGCATCGCCTGACTCTGACAGGGAGAAAGAGGCAGAGAGAAAGAGGCAGAGAGAGGGAGCATTACGATACTCAGATCAACAGGAAAGGGCTGTGGCATCGCCTGACTCTGACAGGGAGAAAGAGAGGGAGAGAAAGAGGCAGAGAGAGGGAGCATTACGATACTCAGATCAACAGGAAAGGGCTGTGGCATCGCCTGACTCTGACAGGGAGAAAGAGAGGGAGAGAAAGAGGCAGAGAGAGTGAGCATTACGATACTCAGATCAACAGGAAAGGGCTGTGGCATCATCTGACTCTGACAGGGAGAAAGAGAGGGAGAGAAAGAGGCAGAGAGAGGGAGCATTACGATACGCAGATCAACAGGAAAGGGCTGTGGCATCACCTGACTCTGACAGGGAGAAAGAGAGGGAGAGAAAGAGGCAGAGAGAGGGAGCATTACGATACTCTGATCAACAGGAAAGGGCTGTGGCATCGCCTGACCTCTGACAAGGAGAAAGAGAGGGAGAGAAAGAGGCAGAGAGAGGGAGCATTACGATACTCAGATCAACAGGAAAGGGCTGTGGCATCGCCTGACTCTGACAGGGAGAAAGAGAGGGAGAGAAAGAGGCAGAGAGAGGGAGCATTACGAGACTCAGATCAACAAGGAAAGGGCTGTGGCATCCGCCTGACTCTGACAGGGAGAAAGAGAGGGAGAGAAAGAGGCAGAGAGAGGGAGCATTACGAGACTCAAGATCAACAGGAAAGGGCTGTGGCATCACCTGACTCTGACAGGGAGA